>NC_048221.1:90342212-90364089 GCF_002007445.2 Ailuropoda melanoleuca | reverse complement strand
AATTGCCTGGTAAACCCAGGCCAAATTGCTCACCCACAGAATCATGAGTAAATAAATGGCTATAATCTTAAAAAAAAAAAAAAAAAGTTACCTGTTTGAATGAATGTTGAGAAGATAATCAGTGAACAGGTTGAAGTTGCTGTTGTGCAAGTCCAACAGAGCCAAACAAGATTACAGCTGATTGTTCAGAGTTCTGTAATCAACGAAGTTGAATTTTTGTGTTTTGCTTGAACTTAATTATCAGTCTCTGAAAGATAAACTAGCTTTACTTATTTCCCTATTTCTATCTAACAATGAAAAGGAGTCAAGAAAACACTATCTCTCTTTTCTCACTAAAGGAGAGCTCTTTGAGATTTAAAATATATATTTATATACCACAGAAGCTATCCAGAATTCAGTACATGGAGGTCTCCGTTCGTGGGTTTTGCTTGTTGAGAGATTTGCCAAATGTGAAAAGCTATTGTCATGAACAGAAAAAGTGCGGTCATTGTAAGATAATGTCTCTTTTCATCTGAATAATTGTTGATGAAGATTCTGAAAATGGGAAAGAGAGTATTCTTGGGATATTCATACTTAGTGGTTTTCTCTATGTAAATAGGTGTAAACTTCAAATTAACTTAAATATTTCATATTTTAAAATATTTTCCAAGAAAAGTATTTTAGAAGCATAGCATAATTAGATAACTAGATGCTGTCACAAGAGCCAATTTTGTTCATTTTCCAAGGTTTTAGGGAATACAACCAAACTACTCTGGATGAATTATTATCTCTAAGTTTTTAAAGAACTTTACAGACAGTGATTCTATAATCATACATAAATATATTTTCATTTCATGTCTGTATTTGAATTATGGGAGGAATTAGGACACATTACATTGCTAGCATCTTAAAAATGTTAGAGAAAGAAATACATTTAGGAGCTGTCGGTTCTATTCAGGAGATCTCATTCCCTAAGTATGGTATATGGTATTTTGTTTTCTTTCTCTTGTTTCCAATCCCAAAATAATTATTCTTAATTTGTTTTATGGCTTAACACCATTTCTGAGTGAAAGTTAGTGTGCCAATTTTAACTACAGCTTCTTATCAATACCATGCATCCTTCCCCTTCAATTTTATTCTTTCCACACTGTAGGCTTTGCAGTTGATATGTACTTCACCTTATCAAAATTTAACATACTGGTCAACTTTTTAATCATATTTGAAGCTTACTGGGTTCAGGGGTGCTATCATTGCCATGTTCACTAGATGTCTTTCCTATAGTGTAAATTAAGTCACTGAATTCAGTTATAGTCATTTCCTGCCAGAGAGAGGCAATTAAACTATGTGGGTCCAAAGCTGGTAATGACTTCACAACTATAGAGCAACCACAGACCATGGTGTTCCGTATAAATGATCAGAGCAGACTGATGTGGCCTTTCATATGAGAGCCTATAGTTAAAAGATGGATAGCAAAATTTTGTAGCTAACTATATCATATTAGCTTATGTCTCTTGACATTGAAATTCCCATTGTTACCAGCAAGTCTCCTCTTCAATGGAGCAATATGGAGTATTTTTATTCTAACCACATATTGATTCATCTAATTTCATACTTGAATAGTGATAATTTATTAAATTTATAGAGTTCTAGATGTTTAGTTTATGTGGTCTTTTTGTTTTGTAGTTGGATTCTTTTTCTTTTCCTGAATGGGGTATCCCAATAAAATCTCAGTTAATACGTTCTGACTCTGCCACAGGATACTGTGAGCAATAGCTTAAGATGGTTTTGATTTAATCTAGAGAAAGATGAGAGCGGGTGTCCTTTTCTTTCAACTCCTCAGCTCTTTCACCAACCATCTTATTCTGTGTGTGGTTATTCACGACATGGCATTAATAACAGCTATAAAAATAATAGTCTCTGGGTTAAAGTTCAAGAAAAATATGTAAAAGACTTCAGGGTGAACTGATAGTAAAGTAACTCATTTAGTCATTTAGATGCTAGACTAGCATGGCCTTGGTGGGATCAGGGGTTAGTGGGAGCAAGAAGAATAAATGGGGACATCTCCAAGTAGTTTACTCCTGTTGAAAGAAAAAAGAAAAGATGATAATAGCATTACCAAACAAGCATGCTAGAGGCAATTTTCTTAATTACGGTGCTGACCTAGCAGTGTACACAGAGTGGTCTTGCTATTGGCATGAAAGCTTTTACTTTCCAATAATATTAACCCTTCTTGGTACTCTATGTCTTAATTAAGATAACTCCTATAAGTGCTGCCAACATCCACAGTTTTATGTTCCTGTTGGTGTTTTGATAAGTCATTTGTGAAAGATGTTGAGCTTAGGGTCCTGGCACAGAGTCCAGTTCCTCTATCCAAGGAAATTTTTCAGTGAGTTTAAAGGAAAATCTCACAACATTCTGTTTTATTAGGTTAGCTAGTTAATATCACACTACACAAATTCTTGAGAGAGAGAGAAAAGGATAGAGAGAAAGAGATCATTTTGGTCTCATAAAATCCTCAGGGAAAGCAAAAACCATGCCACGTGATCCGTACGAAAAATACATTATTTGATTTTAAATATAAAATTGGCATTTATAACCTTGAAGCTCAATTTTGGGTATAATTTATTATAAAACATTCTTACTTATAGTATAAAAAAGTACTAGAGCAATTGCTTATGGTAATTATAGAATGGAAGAATCACTGAAATTTCATTTTAACATCTGAAAAATAGTGGGTTGATGTCATGTTTAAACAAATTTTTACATTTCTTTGCTACTGCAGGGATCCAGGAAGGAACCTTTGAAATTCTTTGGAGAATAGCCATAGTTAACTTATGGTTACTTAAAGAATTGCTTTTGAAAAGAAACCTCTGAGATGTATAATGTCATTCCAAAGTACATTTTCCTAATTTCTCTAGGCCGAAATGTGAAATGTGTTCTCTCTGAGAGAACTCATGGTTCACTTCAAGAATGGAGTGCAAGAGAAATGTTAATATTAGTTGATGAATTTGAGTTCTTGAGGATTCTAGATTGGGTATCTATGCATCAACAACTCTATAGACAATGGCCGAGTCCTTGTATTACCTGACTCTGGTTAGAAAGTTACAGGGATAAAATTTTCCCATAGGTTGATTAGAGCACCTAGACCTATTCTTTTCCATAAATTTTTACTACAGTTTCTTTTTTTTCTTTTTTAAGTTTTATTTATTTGAGAGAGAGAGAAAGTGTGCATGTGTGCATAAGCAGGGGGAGGGTCAGAAAGAGTGGGAGAGAGAGAATCCTCAAGCAGACTCCCAGCAAAGTGAGGGGGCCTATGCAGGGCTTGATTTCAGGACCCAGAGATCATGACCTGAACCGAAATCAAGAGTTGGCTGCTTGGGATGCCTGGGTGGCTCAATAAGTTAAGCATCTGACTTTGCCTCAGGTCATGATCCCAGAGTCCTGGGATTGAGCCCTGCATGGAGCTTCCTGCTTAATGGGGAGTCTGCTTCTTCCTCTACCGCTCATCGCACTCGTGCTCTCTCTCTTTTTCTCAAATAAGTAAATAAAATCTTAAAAAAAACAAAAACAAAAACTACAAGATTTGGCTGCTTAACCAACTGAACCACCCAGGCACCACTACTATAGTTTCTTTGGCTCTCTATTTTTTTTTAATGATTTTTTATTATATTATGTTAGTCACCATACCAGTGCATCCCTAGTTTTTGGGTTTTTTTTTTTTATGTAAAGTTCGATGATTCATTAGTTGCGTATAAAACCCAGTGCACCATGCGATACGTGCCCTTATTACTACCCATCACCGGTCTATCCCATTCCCCCACCCCCCTCCCCTCTGGGGCCCTCAGTTTGTTTCTCATAGTCCATAGTCTCTCATGTTTCATTCCCTCTTCTGATTACCCCCCTTCTTTCTTCCCTTTCTTCCTCTACCGATCATCCTAGTTCTTATGTTCCATAGATGAGAGAAAACGTATGATAGTTGTCTTTCTCTGCTTGACTTATTTCACTTAGCATTATCTCCTCCAGTGCCGTCCGTGTTGAAGCAAATGTTGAGAATTCGTTCTTTCTGATAGCTGAGTAATATTCCATTGTATATATGGACCACAGCTTCTTAATCCAGTCATCTGTTGAAGGGCATCTCGGCTCCTTCCATGATTTGGCTATTGTGGACAATGCAGCTATGAACATTGGGGTGCATATGGCCCTTCTCTTTACTACATCTGTATCTTTGGGGTAAACACCCAGTAGTGCAATGGCTGGATCATAGGTAGGTTCAATTTTTAACTTTTTAAGGGACCTCCACACTGTTTTCCAGAGTGGCTGTACCAACTTGCATTCCCACCAACAATGTAGGAGGGATCCCCTTTCTCCACATCCTCTCCAACAATTGTTGTTTCTTGCCTTGTCTATCTTTGCCATTCTAACTGGCGTAAGGTGGTATCTCAGTGTGGTTTTGATTTGAATTTCCCTGATGGCTAATGATTTTGAACATTTTTTCATGTGTCTGTTAGCCATTTGTATGTCTTCATTGGAAAAGTGTGTTCATATCTTCTGCCCATTTTTTGATTTGTTTATTTGTTTCTCATGTATTGAGTTTGAGAAGTTCTTTGTAGACCTTGGATACCAGTCCTTTATCAGTAGTGTCATTTGCAAATATATTCTCCCATTCCGTGGGCTGTCTCTTAGTTTTTTTGACTGTCCTTGGCTGTGCAGAAGCTTTTTATCTTGATGAAGTCCCACAAGTTCATTTTATCTTTTGTTTCTCTTGCCTTTGGAGATGTGTCATGAAAAAGGTTGCTTTGGCCGATGTCGTAGAGGTTGCTGCCTATGTTCTCCTCTAGAATTTTGATGGATTCCTGTCTCACATCGAGGTCTTTCATCCATTTGGAGTTTATTTTTGTGTATGGTGTGAGAGAGTGGTCAAGTTTCATTCTTTTGCATGTAGCTGTCCAATTTTCCCAGCACCATTTATTGAAGAGACTGTCTTTTTTCCACCAGATGTTTTTCCCTCTTTATCAAAGATTAGTTGTCTTTGGCTCTCTATTCTTATACGGATTGCTTGTTAGTAAATGCTATTTTTTAGTGCAAGCATATTTTCAAACATTTGTTTAGTTTATAAGTTATCTTCAAACTTGACACATCAAATATATTAGCAAACCTTTCTTTACAGTCCACATTATTAAAATTATGAGATAATGCTAACACATATCATTTCTACTGTTGAAAAAATTTCTAGATTCTAACTGTAGCCACTTCTGCCCAGGGTTCTGTGTTGGCAAAACAACACTTAGTTCATTTTGTGTCTTTGCAAATGCTCTGCTTGATCAGAAACACAGTGTATCCAGTCAGCCAATCCCAAATGCCACACCAGCTCTGGGCTCTATAATACTTCCATGTTCCTTCTCACACCAAGCAAGGTTGACTGTGTAGCCCCAGACATTCAGACATTTTCTGTTTCTTTTCCTTATTCTTTATTTTTTATCCTATAAAATCTTTCTGCCTTCTGTCCCATTTTGCAGTTTTCTGGAGATGGTGCTTCCTGAAGTATTTAACAAAATTTGTTTGTATCACTTAAATTCTTATTTAATAATTTTTAATAATTATTTTAGTTATTTTATGTACTCAAAATGCCAACTGTAAAACAACGTATTTTTTTTTCAATTTCATAAAAAATGTTTTTCCCTTTGTACTTGTTTTTGTGGGGTGGTCAAGTCCTATTATTGTCTTACGAGTCTCCCTTTAAGAGTTCCTTCTTTCAAGAGTTTATTTGCTGCTCTCTCTAGAAACTTTTACAAATGGCATTAGAACCTTTGGAGAACTGTATTGGCATTTAATTTTAAAATGTGCTCAGTAGCCAGCAATGGCTATAGATTTTAGTAACTGAAAAATAGTGATGAAAACTTTTCCTTTAGTGTAAATATTCTCACTTAAAAAAAACCCCAAATAAATAGATCATAGCTAATGAAGATAGTTTCTTTATTGTTCTTAAGAGTATGATATTTTTCCATATTGTAGAAAATTCTTAATAGTGTTTATATTACATAGGTGGGAAAAAAATCAATAGTTGATTTATTTCTTAAAATCCAAATAAAATGAACAGTATAATTGTTAACCACACTCAACCGTAACTTTTGAAGATCAATCAGTGTTAACACTTACTTCCACCTGATTTTTTTTTTTCCTTATTGAAGTGTGGAGTATTACAGCATCTTATAGCATTGGAATTCCAAACAGAAAAAAATGCACATTTCTCCTAGTAGAGGTGGGAAGGAAGAACTTAAGCAGATGTGATTTATCATTACCATTTTTAAAATGAATGATATAATAATGTATTAAGTACACAAACATTGCCAGATATCTCCAAAGAAGATGATAAATTAATTTAGGGCCTCAGGGAGCTTATTTGAACAATAGCAAAAATAAAATCTTATTTCCATTTCATAAGATAGCAATTTAAATTACAGGGACAGACTATTTAATTGAAATGTCATGATCTGAGGGGGGTGAAATTTTAGTGGAATGGGATGAAATGTAAGAAAGGGTAAAATGTAAGAATCAAGGAGTAGAAATATTAGAAATATTAAAAAGTTGTAGCTAGGAATGAATTTGCAATTAGTAGTAAAAGTTACCTTTCTCTACCTCAATTATTTATTCTTCTGATCATTTATTCAGCAAGAAGTTAAAGAAATCCTGTTATATCTCTCACTTTTATATATTTGGGGAAAATTGCTTCATGTTTATAATTAACGGGATCTCAAATATGTCTAAAATATCAAGGTGGAAGAGATAAAGATTGTAGCAATCAAAAATATGGAGAACAGTTCAAAGTTAATCAATTTATAAAATGCGTGTTCTTGAGCAAGTAGTAACTTCTCTGAATCTATATTTCTTCCTCTGTAAAGTGAAGCTGAAACAGCTGAACTTTACTATCCATTTAAGCCGCATTTGTCAAAGAGGAGGTGAGCTGGACTTGTTGGCAGACTGGCACACTTTCTGGAACTTGCTAACTCTCCATTTTCCTGGACAAATTATATCTTAATATATCCATGAAACTATCAGGATAGCTACAATCTGAAACCTTAAAGCAACATCCAAAACTCTTAACCAGAAAGTGTACCTTTAAGCTTAGTCTTCGCTTGCCAAAATGTAGTGTGCCAAACTGATGAGCTTTGACTCATCCTGAGTCAGCAAAGGGAGCAAGGTCTCGTCAGTTTTCTTTTCATCCAGAGAAACTGGGAGATACATGAGTCTCTATGTAAATGTGTGAGGGTGGAAAGGGAACAGACACCTTCTTTTCTGCCTTCATAATGAACAAGGACACAGAATCTTGACCATATGACACTGGAGACTAGCATACACTTGATTATGGGAAACTGGAAAAGTTTACAAAATGAATGTATTATGACTGTGCTAAAAATGAACTTATTAAGGCTAGATTAAGTTTGAGAAGCATTAGACCTATTGAGGGACCCTAGATTTTTCTAATCAAAATATGACTTGCTATGAACGATATGGTTTCATACCAGAACATTGTGTCAAACAGACAAAATTCTCTTTAAAGAACCAAATTTAGGTCTATGAATAAAAGGTAATGAAAATCTCTTTTTTTGGGATATGCCCAGGTTCATGCAGTTCTTCCCTATGATTATGTTTTTTATCTTTGTAGTCGCTGTTTTTCTGGTGGACCTCAGAAAAATTCCTCTACATCCTTTAGTTGAGATTCTCTCCCTCTTCTGTGGAAAACATTTCAGAGACACTGAGAAGACGAATGCAGGACTGTTCTGAATGCTCTCAATGAGCATTTACTGAATGCAGGCATGTGCTCAGTGACACGGGCTGATGTGGAAGGGTAGACATCATCTACAGATCTCAAGAGTGAGGTAGAGATGAAATAAGCAGCCAAATCAAACTTCCTCTCCCCTTGCACTTCTAATCTGCCTCGTTGACATGGAGATAAGAAGACCTAGACCTGATTTCCCCAACTCCCAGCCTTGCCCTTCCCCAAATGTGTTCTATTGCAGTTAGTGACTCGCAGAGCCATAAAACAAGAGGACTGAAAGGGACAATAGAAATGACATTTTACAGAAGCTGGGGAAGGGAACTGATTGGACTAGGGTCAGAGAGCTAGTAATTGCCAAACTCATAACTAAAACTCAGGTCTCTTTTCTAGCTCGGTTACAGCTGCTCATACTCAGCCTCTCTGACACCAGGCAACTTCCAGAAAATTCTGTAACTCCTCATAACCTTTATTAGGGTATTTTAGTTTTTTAGGGCTGCTATAAAAGCTACTACACACCACGTGGCTTGATACAGAAGAAATAACTTTGCTCACAGTGCTGGAGGCTAGAAGTCCAAAATCAAGGTGTTAGCAAATCCATGTTCCCTCTAAAGCCTATAGGTAGACTCCTTCCTTATCTCTGTAGCTTTTTGTGGTGGCCAGCAATTCTTGGAGTTTCTTGTCCTGTAGGTGCATCATTCCATTCTCTGCCTCTGCTTTCACATGATCTTCCCTGTGTCTGTCTTTACATCATTTTCCCTCTCCTTATAAGGACACCAATCATATTAGATTAAGGGCCCACCCTACTCCATATGACCTTATCTTAACTAATTACATCTGCAATAACTTTACTTCTAAATGCAGTTGACCCTTGTACAACACAGGTTTTGAACTGCATGGGTCTGCTTATACAGAGTTTTTTCAATAAATATGGTACAGTACTGTAAATGTATTTTCTCTTCCTTATGACTTTCTTAATAACATTTTCCTTTCTCTAACTTATTTTATTGTAAGCATATAGTCTATAATACACATAACATACAAAATAGGTGTCAATTGACTATTTATGTTATTGGTGAGGCTTCCAGTTAATTATTAGTAGTTAAGTTTGGGAGAAGTATCAAAATTTATACATGGATTTTTTACTGTATCATGGGGGGTTGGTGTCCCTAACCTCTGTGTTGTTCAAGGGTCAACTGTAAGTTCATATTCAAGATCATTTTGTGGGGTGAGGGTGTACACAGTTCCATTCACAAGAGAACCCATAACATGTAGGCTGGGGCTTACGGGGATCAAGAGGCAGAGTGGAGAAGTCAGTAAAAAGAGTTCTTCCAGGTCTCCCTCAGTTGTTTTCCCTGGTTCCATTTGACATTCAACTTACATCCCACTAACAAAAAATGAGAGGAGCTTTGCAACCAACAAAGTAGAAGGGGTGCTTATCTCTGTTCCCCTCTGCTCTCTTTCCAAAGCATTTCGTAGTCTCCTTTTGAGAAACCGTGGCCCTCCCTCTCCTCCTCACCCACTGCTTCCTGTCTCCCCATCAGGGACTATATGCCTCACTTGCCTGGCCTGGTGCACAGTCATTACTCGCTGACCTGGCAGAGAGCATCACAATGGCTAATGGAAACTTTCTCCTCAGCATAAACCGTGCAGTTCTCTAATTTGTTTAGCTAAACTGCATTAGTCATACTGAAAGTTTTATTATCAGAGTCAAATACAGGAAGCTGGAGCGGACATGCTGTATTTTAAAAAATTAAAGCATTTTTAAAAATAAGCTTGGCATATTGATTAGCTAATTTTCTAAACAAGAGGCTCATTCCTTTTAATCCTCGGCATTACTGTAAATTCTATTTCCGCCTATAGGTCATACTGTTCAAAATGGGATTAAAAAAACCTCCAACAACAACCCACTCATATTTCATGTTAGGTTTCGCTTTAAGATCACCTTTGCTAAGATATTATTGAATTGGGTGAGAGAGGTATGGCCCTGGATTTCTACAAGACCTTGCCTCTGTAAATTTAGGAGGATGAACAGAGATTCTTTGCCTAAGTTGAAACTTACCCTTTATACTCATAAACTTGATATTTGTATGTTTTCCTGGTTCCAAGAGGAGGTTGTGGGCAATTATTCTGTCATTTCTATGGAGGTCACTTCTTTTGACCTGTTTTTTATTTCTTTTAGTCTTTTGTAGGAGTGAAATCTTAAGCATGTCTTTTCTCTCTCTACTTGTTGTCGTTGTTGTTTGTCTAAAACAGATAGGGAACAAATGGCCTTTGTCAAGGACTCAGTCAATGCTACTGGATAAGTCTTATTATTATTGTGTCAGACATATTACTAGTGGACTAGATCCTGTTAGGTGAGTGAACCTTTTCATCATAGTGCATAATGTTTTATAAGGACTATTACTCAGATTTCAAGTGTGTTATCATATACTCAGCCCACTTGAAAGTTTCCCTTCCAAATAAGCCTTATTGACTGTAGCTTCCATTTCATTAGATTCAGTATTATTTTTTTCAATGCTGAGCAAGGAGCTCATATCATTGTAAGTCTCAGTAATCTGTTGCATAACAGTAAAGAACAAATAGATGACTGTTTCTTAATCTAAATTTAAAAACAGAATTTCTTATTCTTGGTCCTGAATTCAGCCACTTCTACAGTGAAGATTTTACTAGACCCGTATTGATGAAAACTCCTCATACTACAAGAGCAGAGGGAAAGTCTGTGATTTGAAAATTCTCATATCAATCAGCCTATTGGTAAATGTTTTAGGTTCAGTGGATTGAGTATGTGCTAAAGAGGAAAAAATTAACTTGAAAGAAAATGGTGGAAAGGTTTATGTATTTTCTCCCAAAGTTTAACTCAACTAATTAAATTAGAAAACCAATCACTTTATGTTTGCTCCTGGAGTTTATTTGGGATAAGCAATTTATTTAGTAGATTCTGCAATTGCCAAGTTAATTTTTTTATGACATTTGCAAATGGATGAGACAGTGTAACATTACCTCCTTCTCCCTGCAAAAAGGAAAAAAAAAGAAGAAGAGGAAGAAAAACAGCAGCACCAAAAATAAATGTCCTAGGCATAGCTCTCACATAATTCAAATTACCCAGTTCAATGTTTGAAGCCAATCTAAATGGCTTTACCCATACCTACCTCTGCCCTCTCTCACTGGAAATATACCCCCCTGTAAGATGTCTTCATGATGAATGAGCTAATGTTTATGAAGCACTTAGAGATCCTTGGGCAAGACACTATCTAATTACAAAGTATAGTTCTCATTATTAAATGGAAGCTATTTTCCCCCTGTGTTTTTTGTTATCCATACCATTTCCATGCCATACATTCCTGATGGTTTCCATTGCAAAGTGGAATCCGCTTCTTAAAAATAAGGGGTGGGGGGGCATGAGAGCTCAATAATTTTAAGTCACAGTGCATTGCACATGCCCAGAAAAGCCTAGATCACTTCCAAATTCAAGGACTAATAAAAATTGGAAGCACTCCAGTAATTTTAAATTGCTTTGCACATTGAAGAGTGATTTAAAATCATTGAAGTGATTCAATTTTTTTTATATATGCACTTCAATTTAGAAGTGAGTCAGACAGACAGCATCATAGTGTAGAATAGAAGTCCAAGACATTGAATTACTGTTTAAAAAGTTAGGAATTAGACTAAAATATAACTGGAGGAACCAAGATCAAACAATCACCAGAGCCGACTGGGCCATTAAGCTGAAGGAGCATGGTGAATTTCTGGACGCATTTTCCAAGGCCTGTCTTCACCTGTGTGTGGCCATCTCTTTTCCTTCTGAACTAACAGTATTTATAGTCCTATTGCTAATTGGTAAATTAGCCTTTGTATATGCCTCTGAAATTTTTTTTTTCAGATTTGATTTTTAATATTGTTATTTATTTTGTCTGGTCATTTAATTTTCATGTGAATGAAAATTTATGTAGAAATATAAGTTACAAATGCAATCAACATATGTAATTTAAAATTTTCTAGAGCCACATTTGAAATAGAAAAATGTGAAATTAATTTAAATAGTATATTTTATTTAATCTAATATATCAAAAATATGGCATTTTAATGCATTATTAATAAACAAAATTAGTGAGATATTTCACATTCTTTTCCTTTTTTTTCTGGTCTTTGAAATCTGGTGTGTATTTTACACTTATAGCACATCTCAATTTATAGTGGTTGCACTTCAAATGCTCAATAGCCACGTGTTGCCTGTGACTACCGTATTGGACAGTGCAACTATAGACTATAAGCGCCTTGAAGTTATGAACTGTGTTCTCTACTTTGCAACCTCAGTTACATTTTGGTTTTACATTTTTAATAATTTTTACCATCTCACTTTACTTTGTGACTATAATAGTCAACAGTGCAGCTTTATTAGCATAAAAAGAAAAGAAAACAGAGGAAAACCGAACAATCCAGTGATCATTTTTCAGGCCCCATGCAGTTTGACAACACATTTACCTGAACTACGTATATGTAGGGTTGAAACAGAAAGCTGACATATGGAGTTTCCTGAAGGTCTAAGGCTGAATTTTAGCATCTATGCACTTATGCATAAAATTCAAACATAGCCAAGGAAAAGACCTCTCTGTATTAACTACAACAGAAAGAAGAAAAAGGAAATATAAGAATAATTTTTGGCCATCAAATTGAGCAAGAGTTTATTCACAGTTACAAAGGAAAGGAGCATCATTTTCTCACTAAAGACTCTGGCCAATGATTGGTTCCTATCTCAAGTTTCTGCTGGAAAAGGCATTCTATGCCCGGGGGACAGATTTTTCAGAGCCTCCCAGGGCAGCCCTGGATATGAGTAAATGTAAAAAAGATGGCACCACACAGTGGATGTATTGTCAGGAAAGTAAATGATTTTACATGACTCAGAGCAAAGAAAGGATGTATAAGGCCACAAATGACAGTTTGATGGATAAAGATGGATGGCCAAAAAGAAACCTCACCTAACATTCTTTCCTTGAAAAATCTTCCTCTGAAGAATTTCATACAACTACACTGCATTTTTTTTTTCCTTTTTTTGGCCTCTTAATTATTTATTTGCCTAATTCTAAAAGCAATGTATATATTTTATAGCAATGTTGAAAGTACAAGAAAGAAAAAATAATAAGGAAAGATGACCTTTCTTTCCACCAGCCAGAGGAAATCATTGTTACCATTTTGATTTATTTCCTTCCAGTCTTTTTTTTTAATGGATTTTTGGGTAGTTGACATATTATTGTGCTTTCTTCATTTTGCGTTTTAATGTGAGCATTTTCCTATGTAATTAAAAACATCTTAGACCACGATTGACTTTGTTACTCTGATAACACTTTTTCCATTATAAATGATGTTGTGATGAACATCTTTTCACCTAAATCTTTTCTACATTTTGAGTTATTTGCTTAAAATAGGTTGCAAAGTTGGGGTGCCTGGGTAGCGCAGTCTAAGCGTCTGCCTTCAGCTCAGGGCGCGATCCCGGCGTTCTGGGATCGAGTCCCACATCAGGCTCCTCCGCTGGAAGACTGCTTCTTCCTCTCCCACTCCCATGCTGTGTTCCCTCTCTTGCTGGCTGCTTCTCTGTCACATAAATAAATAAAATCTTTAAAAAAAAATAGGTTGCAAAGAGAAATTACTGGGTCAAAAAATATAAGCTTTCATAAGTGTTTTGAAATCATATTGCTGTACTGTCTTCAAAAAAGGCTACATTTTCCTTTTAATAGATATTTCTACCATGTTGGAACACAATATAAAACCAGATCGTCTCAACCCCTTTATTTCTAGTTTTGTTCCCCAAACCATTGTTTTAAATTCTTTTTATGTATTTTTGTTGATGATATTCCATAAGTTGTTGTCAATAACTTGGTGAAATATCCCCACCCCCACAGCGACTTGCCTTTAGCATCTACCCAAGCTATTTGTGAACAGACAGAGAGGATAGCCTTTGGAAATATTTGGCTCCATTAAAGTATATTATTGGTTTAATTTCAACAGATAGATTATGGAAAACAGATTTTGGGAAAAGATTCCCTTTCCATGTATTCTAAGAAAGTACCATTTGATAACCGTCACTACTTTTGCCTGGTGAACTAATTATCTTTTCAGGTTTGTAATAACATACATTTATTGAGAATTTACTGTGCTCCAGACACTTTATATCTTGGATTTTTTCATTTTATCCTAATAATAACTGCACAAGAAAGACGCCATTATCAGTGCCTTTTTACTGTTAAGATACTTCAGCCTTAGAGACTGAGAATAAGTAACTTATTCATGTTACAATTCTCTTAAATACCAGAGTCACGATTCAAACCTAGAATTGAGTCTGTCTTGAGAATAACTGTCTCTTCTTAACTGTTCTTAACTATTACCACAATGCTATAAGACCTCAAATTTGTTTAGAACTTCCCTTCCCTCATATCCCCAGTGTCTCCTATACATTCTGCTTGCTTTGTACTTGTAACTCTTCCTTGCACATGTATGTTTACCAGTTGACTGTAAGTTTCTGGAGAGCAAGTTGGTTCCCTGCTCATCCTCATATCTCTACTGCCTAACACACTGCCAGGCACCTCATAGGTGCTCAAGAAACATTTGTTGAATAAATGCTGTGGATCAAAATTCTTGGAAGAGAGACATAAGATGATATTTTGTGATATTATTCTTTTAAAAGTGAAACTTTCCAGAGTAGATGATCTTGCTCTTACGAGTACAATTGAAAATAATCACCCGAAGGAGAGAAACTGAATCATTTAGTAATATGAGAATTTAGGCTACTAAAATGACATTTAGGATACTCTGGGTTATATTGGCCTATAATACAAAGCAAAAAATAAAAAGGGAGAAGAAGAAGAAAAAGAAAAAGTGAACACTTTCTCACAGATTTCCTAACTTGTAAACCAAAAACCCATCTTTTTTAACAAGAGGAAGAAGGAAATTCTACATAGAGATGATTTCAAAAATCCCCATAAGTATGTATGATAACTTAGTTAGAAGCTGTGTTTTCATGACTTCATGGTTTCAATTGTTTTACTTTGATTTTTTTTTAAGTGCAGCTAAGTGGGTGTGAACCCACACAAGCAAAGAAAAAAGGGGTTTGCACAGTCTTTGGAAACTGAGATGCATGATAGTCATGGCTTTATTCAGCAACTCAAGGGGGCCAGTATATTCAGCATTGCAATCTGTCCCATTAAGAGAAGTGAGGACTCCTTAGGCAGTTGGAATGTTTAAAAACTGAATAGCAAGGAAACCATTTAATGACTCTTGTGTGTGTTTATGACTTCTGTGTGTTTACAACTTGTGTGATTTTTTAAATAAGGATAGATGTGTTCTTTGTAGAGAAAAGATGTGTGAAACACCAAATGCTCAGGTTAAGACCCAAGAATGACAAAATGTCTTCCTCACAAAGAGTTACTACCTTAAAAAAAAAAAAAAGGGTTTTAAGTACAATGACTGAGAAACAAGCTCCTACTTGTCTGGATTGTGCAGTTTTGGAAGGAATGTTGATGCATCTTAGAAATATCTCAAGATCGTATTTAGAATATGCCTATTTTACTCTTGCTATTTGTTCAATAGTTAAAGATAAAGGACCACTTTGGAACTTTTGGACAGATTGTCTTCGATTTTATGTCCATTTTGTGGGCAGTAGAGTTTGGCATTATTATTTATACTTAGTTTCTTTTCTTTACATTACAACATTGCTATACCTAAGTGAAATTAATATGGGAAAAATGCAGTTGAACATGAAAAAACTATGTAAGGGTATAGTTAGGGTCAGGAACTTTGCATATATATTCCTAAAAGCACATTATGTATACATATATGGACTTTCTTTATATATATGTATATGCAGATGTTTAGTTTGTGTATATATGTATATCTATATCTTTGATATTCTTATAAATATACTTATGGGGATTTTCGAAATCATCTCTATGTAGAATTTCCTTCTTCCTCTTTTATATTCTCACAGTGTTCTCTGCCTTCTGTTTTCAGAAGTATAATGAAACTAATTTCAAAGTATACTTAGACAAAGAATAACTTTTTTCTCATATCATTTGTTCATGGATTCCCAATATGTTCGCAATGAGAGGCACCAGTTTTTGTAGAAATTTGAAATATTTTTCTAATCATTAATCACAGGAATGTTCCACAGTGATGTAATTTGAACTCTTGGGGTAGCTCAATGTGGTGACTATGCAGAGATCAGGAATGTACTGGGTCAGTCCTAGAAAAATGGTGAGTGGTCAGCAGATACAATCTGTGACTAAGTAACAACATTCTGAAAAAAAAAGTGACAACTGATATCAAAAGTTGATGAAGTGGCACCAAGAAGATGTTCTGGAAATTGTAGTTCAATAGGGGATTGAAATTAAAAGATAAAAAGCTTGATTAGATACCATGGAACTGCAAATACTTCATGAAAGTTTTTCTTAATAACTTTCTTTTGTTCTTGCACTGTTTTTGTCCAGATTTCACTACTCTGTATTGACTTAAATGTTTTACTCATGTTTCGGTTGAGCCTCAGGGTAAAATCTCTCCAAATCTACCACGTATTTAAGTTCTGCTTTGGTGTCACCAGAAGTCTAGTCAAATTCAAGTCAGGTTAATGTGGATGGGACAACTAGTTTTTAATAGAGACTAGAATCACATCCTGATTCTGGGTGTATGTTGGTGAGTGAAGTGGGGACAGAATACTACTAGCAGAGCAAAATCTGATATTTAAAACCATGCGCGGGAACAACAGCGGAGCAAATGGCTTTTAGGTATCAACCATTACTTTTCCAGAATAGACAGATGAACTAGAAATGGTCCAGACTTGTTCTTCCACCTGAAGAGGAATTGCTTATAAATAGTAAATATTTCACCAGAATTCACCTGTGAAGTGGGTCAGGACAGTCAACTAGAGCTTTGAGAAATACTAGACTGGATCTGGAGTTTCTCAGAGGAACTTCAGGGAATATAGTAAGGGGTAGGCTGGGGCAGGAAAGAAAATAATCAAAAAAAGTACTTTGGATCTTCCACTCCTACTTCAACCAGAGTAATTCCACATAATATTTCACTTGAATAAAAAAAGGGCTTTAGCATTAAAAGTACTCTAAGGACCTCTGCTTTAGATAATTACTTACATGCACACTAAAGTAGTGTCCACATGCTTCACTGAAAATAAAAGTCCAATACGTCACTGATAATAAAAACCATCGCCACTGATTACTGCTTTGGGGCATAACAGGTGTTTTTTGTAGAAGAACTCTATACTGAATAATAAGGAAGATCAGCACCTCCTGTAGTTGTTAGGAAAACTGTCCCTGTGCAACACACACCTTGTTGGACCTTGGTGTCTTTTTATAAATAGCTGTGACACCACCAAGGTTAAAACGAGGTACTAGTGCAAGTTATAGTAGGAGGCAGTCGTCATTGAGTACCATAGTTGTCGAGGAAGTCACAGGTATTGAAAAGCATGCATTGAGGCCTAGAAAGAATGTGAGCATCCTGGGTAGAGCTAGGTGTTCATTTTCAGTGGCTATAGCAATCTTAGAACACTGGACTAGGTGGAGGATATCTATCTGGTTTTCAATAGCATGGTGATTGCTCTAGGAACTTGATTCAGGACAAACTCACATTCTTCAAACTGCTTACATTTGGAATGTGTTGGTGCAGCTTCTCTGAATAAATTGGTAGGCTATAAAATAGGCCAAGATACTACATAGGAATACAGTATCGTCTCTCCTTAGGAATAAAGAAAACTATTCTAGAACTTCTGAAAGAGGATGGTATCACAAGATACTTATATTTCAGTGGCTATAGCAATCTTAGAACACTGGACTAGGTGGAGGATATCTATCTGGTTTTCAATAGCATGGTGATTGCTCTAGGAACTTGATTCAGGACAAACTCACATTCTTCAAACTGCTTACATTTGGAATGTGTTGGTGCAGCTTCTCTGAATAAATTGGTAGGCTATAAAATAGGCCAAGATACTACATAGGAATACAGTATCGTCTCTCCTTAGGAATAAAGAAAACTATTCTAGAACTTCTGAAAGAGGATGGTATCACAAGATACTTATATTTCAGTGGCTATAGCAATCTTAGAACACTGGACTAGGTGGAGGATATCTATCTGGTTTTCAATAGCATGGTGATTGCTCTAGGAACTTGATTCAGGACAAACTCACATTCTTCAAACTGCTTACATTTGGAATGTGTTGGTGCAGCTTCTCTGAATAAATTGGTAGGCTATAAAATAGGCCAAGATACTACATAGGAATACAGTATCGTCTCTCCTTAGGAATAAAGAAAACTATTCTAGAACTTCTGAAAGAGGATGGTATCACAAGATACTTATATTACCTCTGTAATATCAGTGTATACACAGTAAGCTTGTGGGTCATCCAGGGGTTATCTAGTCCATGTGTGTTGGGTCATCAACCCAATATGAAACTGTGCCTCTAAGAGGCTAATCAAACTGAGTCAGAAATTTTTGTTGTCATACTCCAGAATCATAAATTTGCTTTAAATATGGTGATCAGTATGTTGACAATGTGGTCAACAAAAGCCCAAACCATTGTAGGCCAAGTCTTGGTTTGAATTTCAGAAGGTTGATCATTTTATATATTACCATTATTACCATTAAGTGTATAATGAAAAGCATGGAAACATTTTATATTGTTGATGGGTAATTTTAGTGTTCATATTTTCATTTCCCAAAATGTCTTGCAATGACTTTGAATTATGTTTATGATCAGAAAAATAATGAAATCATAAAAGTTTTCATCTCTCTGACTGGCTCAGGTTTTACATAGGACCTGGTTCTTATCTAGATGTTACAAGAAAGCAAGGGTCCTCCAGTATCAATTAATTGAATGAGAAGACCAAACGAGAAGTTTTGGGCAATTCTCATAAAACTTCTTTAGGTACTCCACAGAAGGAGCAAAGACATGGGTCAGTTGTCATGAAGAACTTACTTTTACTGAGACAGGAGTTGTACCTGTTAGCTATAGTCCAGATTCTAGGCAAAAAAAAAAAAAAAAAGCAATTCTTTGTAAAGTACTAAAAGATATTATAGCTAACTGAGCAGACTTTGGTAGAATTATGTCATGTTCCATGTAATGCAGAAAGTGGAAAGAAAAAAATATGGCAGCATATTTAGCCAGTACTACATAATTCATTAATAATATCTGGGATACTATCAATAATCTCTTACCAACAATAAACAGATACATTTTGTGGACTGAAAAAACAGTGCTAAACAGCAAGTGGGAAGTTAGTACTGAATCCATTAAAGGAATTTCTGAAATCTAGTGCAAGAAAGGTTTTCAGGTCGCTGAGAGGACTGTATTCAACTATCAAAAGATGAATACCTGGTTTCTCTCCAGGAATATCTCAGCAAATTCTGCTACATTACTTTCTGCTCCCATGGGATTATCATTATTTAATTTCTGTCATGTACAACAACTTTTATCCAATGGTACTACTTTTTTCTCACACACTTCTTAGCTTCAGGCACTTATATTCACACATATTCCAGGATGATCAAGTTAAGGGACTTTTGATGAGGCCACAATGAACACAACCATGTTTCAAATGTGTTCTCCCATGTCCATTTATTAATATTGTTGCATATTTCCTGTCACTCTTAAAGTCCCTAAGGCTTTGATGATATCTTTACTTCATTTATATCATATTACAAAGGAATTGCCTCTCAAATACTACCATAATTATTGACTTCCATAATGGCCACTTTAATTGAAATCATTTGGGATTTCCCAAAGGTAGTCATTCAAGTGCAATATAAAACAATGACCTATTAACAGCTTTGGAATGCTACTCATTATTAACAAGGAGAAGTCCCCTTGCATCCATCTTTTATGCAAGGATTATATCATTTCAAAAGGAACAAATCTATTTCTCTTCAGGATTCTGTCAACTAACACTGGACTTACCATATACCTTATTACCACACACATCATGCCAGGCTTGTTATTAATTCAGACAATTTGTATATGAGTTTGGTTATCACTCATAATAAGATTAATTATTATTAGAATTGGAGATTGTTAGTGAATCCTAAAATTCTCATAGAAATCCCTACTTCATAGACATCTTAATGAATTGGCAGGCATTGTGATCCTAAGTGCGATGTTATAAAAATATGCTCTCTTTGGTAAGGAGTATTTAGAACCAATTACCTTAATATAACTTTAACCAGATCTTTACTAACAAGAATCATAATTGACTATTTTTGAATTCAATCTATACGGATAAGCAATATCTAATAATTCATTGTCTCCACACATTTATTGAAGATTTCATTATGTGTAGTTTCTAGGTCCTAAGATCAGCACTTTTTTATAAAGATATAATTTTATAAAGAAACACTGCTATTATTTGGTACACATTTATTTATATTCTCTCACTAAATGGAGACATAAAGCTGATTTATTTTCAAAAAGAATTTCAGCAATAATATTGAAACAGAAAGTGATTACTCTGAATTAAAGACAGCAACAACAACAATAGCAACACAATTAACTTGAATTCCTAATGATCAAAATACTCCATCTTGGGTTAATTGTGATTTTACTTTATTTGGCACCATAAGACTTATAAGTATCTGTGAATGCAGGCTTTTGGTAGCTGAGTAAAATAAAGGAGATGACTCTGAAGTCAGTAGGTACTAGAGTAAGCTGCTCATACTTTCTTTCTTTTGGAGATTTAGATGATACAATGTCAAAACATACCACTCCTTTTTCAGTTCAGGGATCTTTTACCTTATCCAGTTCTTTAGAGCTATCATGTCTTCATATGCAAAATTCCTATTGCTCAATATATTGCTAAGATAAGCCTTTCTATAGATTAGGTAAAGTTTAAACTTTATAACATAAATGAGCAAACTGTCTTTAAGACATTTACTGATACTGTCATGTTATTTAGTCCTATGTAACAGTTCAGTAATTTATTTTACTTTTGAATTTTTGTTTAGCTAAATTGACCATTCAATCATGAAAGGCTTGCACATAATGTTTATCATCACCACTCTCTACCCAATAAATATTTGGCAAAATCTAACCAATTTGACCAGTATCTTCAAAATAGTGAAAATGTGCTCCTAAAGTCTACAAAATGACCTGCTATTCAAATATCCTAACGTTTCAGACATGTTTGACAGAAGGTAATATAAAACTTGGGAAAAAAAAGCCTGTAAATTTTCTGAGATTTGTTAGTATGAACTCACCTTGTGATGTTATTTCAATTTTATTTTCTGAAATTAATATATATTATTTTGTGTTTATCTCTAATTAGTTCTTGCTATTCCTATGGTTGCTGGTCATTCTTATCAAATAGCATAGATTTATGCTTAGATTTTTGGCAATGTGAGCAATGATCAGGGATTTAATTACCTTCAAATGATCATCTATAATGAGTTGCATGAAACATCACATTCATGTTAATTTTATATGAGCCCCAGCATTTTACATTCCCTGTACAGTTCTTCCTTGGATTACAATGGGGTTACATTCCAATAAACCCATCATAAATTGAAAAATCACACGTTTAAAATGTATTTAGCACACCTAACCTACCAAGCATCATAGCTTAGCCCAGCCTACTTCAAACGTGTTCAGAGGACTTACATTAGCCTATAGTTGGGCAAAACCATTTAACACAAAATCTATTTTAACAGAAACATTAAAAGATGTTCAACATCACTCATCATCAGGGAAATAAAAATCAAAACTACAATGAGATACCACCTCACACCTGTCAGAATGGCTGACGTTAACAACTCAGGAAACAACAGATATTGGCAAAGATTTGAGTAAAGGGGAACCCCTTTACATTGTTGGTGGGAATGCAAACTGGTGCAGCCACTCTGGAAAACAGTATGAAGTTTCCTCAAAAAGTTAAAAGTAGAAATGCCCTATGATCCAACAGTTGCACTGCAAAGGATACAAAAATACTGATTCAGGGGGGCACATGCACCTCAGTGTTTATAGCAACATTATCAACAATAGCCGAATTATGGAAAGAGCCCAAAGATACATCAACTGATGAATGGATAAAGAAGATGTATTATATATATATATATATATATATATATATATATATATTA
>NC_048221.1:90303485-90341723 GCF_002007445.2 Ailuropoda melanoleuca | reverse complement strand
CACACACACACACACACACACAATGGAATATTACTCAGCCATCAAAAAGAATGAAATCTTGCCATTTGCAACAACGTGGATAGAGCTAGAGTGTATTATGCTAAGAGAAATAACTCAGAGAAAGACAGATACTATATGATTTCACCCACATATGGAATTTAAGAAACAAAACAGATGAACATGGGGGTAAAAAAAGAGAGGCAAACTATAAAACAGACTCTTAACTACACAGAACAAACTGAGAGCTGTTGGAGGGAAGGTGGTTGGAGGGAAGGGCTAAATGGGTGATGGGTATTAAGGAGGGCACTTTTTGTGATGAACACTGGGTGTTATATGTAAGTGATGAATCACTAAATTCTATTCATGAAACTAATTGGGATTAGTTAACTAATTGGGATTTAAATAAAAACTTAAATAAAACAACACAAAGCCTACTTTATGATTAAGTGTCAAATACCTTATGTAATTTATTGAATACCGTAGTAAAAGTGAAAAAGCAGAATGGTTGTGTGGGTATGGAGTGGTTGTAAGTGTATAGTGTGGCTGACTAAGAGCTGCAGTTCATTGTCACTGCCCAGCATCATGAGAGAATATTGTGTGTCACTAACCCAGGAAAAGATCAAAATTCAAAAATCAAAGTACAGTTTCCACTCAATGCATATGCTTTTGCACCTTCACAAGTTGGGGACCATCTGTAGTTCTAATACTGATTCTAATTTTATTCAGGGGAGAGGAAGAGTGATAGAATAAAATTTTTAAAAATAGAAAATATGAACCTTCCTAAGACCCTCTTCTTGTGAGAAATATGCGGACATTACACAAGCCATTGGATAATCTTCCTTGGCAAACTAGGTCAGGAAATATGTGTCCCATTCCAAAAAGAAACACTTAAATTTGGAGAGAAGGATGATTATGCAAAAAGTAACATGAACCCTCTTTCAAAATGTTTGATTATGTGCCAGCGGAGAACAGTATTAGGAGGGTCAATTGAATAAAAAAGGGGGAGTAAAGAAGTTTACTTTTTACATCAAATGCCACATTTAAGACTATGGACTCTGGGAAACAAAATGAGGGCTTCAGAGGGGAGGGAGGTGTGGGACTGGGATAGGCCAGTGATGGGTATTAAGGAGGGCACATATTACATGGTACACTGGTGTTATATGAAAATAATGAATCATGGAACATTACATCAACAACTAAGGATGTACTGTATGGTGACTAACATAACATAATAAAAAATTATTAAAAAAATTAAAAATTAAAAAATAAAATAAAAATAAAAGCACATTTAGGTAGAATATCTAATTCAAATCAAAAGTTTGTCTTAGAAAAAAATGGTGGCTGCCTGGATCTATACTCTACATATCCTCCTAAAAACACATAAGATCAACAGAAGTGCAAATAAAACCATACAGGGCCCATGCCCCCAGCATTATTACTAGGAAATTGACAATATTAGGAATTTTGCATGGAATAGAGAAAGGGTGTGACCCTTGGAAATGTGGTAGTTGAAGATAAAAAACAAAGTAGGGTTAAAGTTAAGGAACCTGATGAAAAGACAGAACTTTAAGGTATAACAACCTCTCCCTTCTACCCAACCAACAAAATCACCCATTTAAAAATTGCATTTTATTATACTGACAGAAGACGGAGCCTTTAAATGAGGACCTCTATTTAACTACCTAGACATAGGAACCAATCTTATGTAAAACTACTTTAAGAAAAAAAACAGACAGTTTTCCAATGAAGACATACAAATGGCTAACAAACACATGAAAAAAGTGTTCAAAATCATTAGCCATAAGGGAAATTCAAATCAAAGCCACACTGAGATACCACCTTATGCCAGTTAGAATGGCAAAAATTGACAAGGCAGGAAACAACAAATGTTGGAGAGGATGTGGAGAAAGGGGATCCCTCTTACATTGTTGGTGGGAATGCAAGTTGGTACAGCCACTCTGGAAAACAGTGTGGAGGTCCCTTAAAAAGTTAAAAGTTGAGCTACCCTATGATCCAGCCATTGCACTACTGGGTACTGGGTATTTACCCCAAAGATACAGATGTAGTGAAGAGAAGGGCCATATGCACCCCAATGTTCATAGCAGCATTGTCCACAATAGCCAAATTGTGGAAGGAACTGAGATGCCCTTCAACAGATGACTGGATTAAGAAGATGTGGTCTGTATATACAATGGAATATTGCTCAGCCATCAAAAAGAACAATTTCACAACATTTGCAGCAACATGGACATGACTGGAGGAGATAATGCTAAGCGAAATAAGTCAAGCAGAGAAAGACAATTATCATATGGTTTCACTCATTTATGGAACGTAAGAAGTAGGAAGATTGGTAGGAGACGAAAGGGAAGAAAGAAGGGGGGTAAAGAGAAGAGGGAATGAACCATGAGAGACTATGGACTCTGGGAAACAAACTGAGGGCTTTGGGGGGGGTGGGGTATCAGGATAGGCCGGTGATGGGTATTAAGGAGGGCATGTATTGGGGCGCCTGGGTGGCTCAGTCTTTAAGCGTCTGCCTTCAGCTCAGGGCATGATCCTGACGTTCTGGGATCGAGCCCCACATCAGGCTCCTCTTGGGAGCCTGCTTCTTCCTCTCCCACTCCCCCTGCTGTGTTCCTTCTCTCATTGGCTGTCTCTCTCTGTCAAATAAATAAATAAAATCTTTAAATAAATAATAAATAAATAAATAAATAAATAAAATGAGGGCACGTATTGCATGGTGCACTGGGTGTTGTACACAAGTACTGAATCATGGAACTTTACATCAAAAACTTGGGATGTACTGTATGGTGACTAACATAACATAATAAAAAATTATTAAAAAAAAAAGAAAAACAAAATAAGAATTGCAGTATTTCAGATGATAAAAATTTCACCTCTAAAATCATGAAGCAGGAATGACCTGCTCTAACATAATACTCCTAATGCATGTTCTTATTATAATATACACATATCACACCTATAATCAGAAATTGAAATATTAAGAACAGAACTGGACAATAACAAATTAACAGTGAATGCAATGAGAATTGCTAGAACTCGGGAAAGAAATTAAAAAAACAAAATTATCTCAGAAATTTAAAAATGAAGAATAAATTAAAAGGTGGCCAAGGGTGAATAGGTTCAAATAAAAATTTCATAAGGGACGTTGAAAAATAGCAGGAAAACTATAAAGAGGATGAAAATGAAATAAAGAAGTAAAAAAAAGTCATAGAAAAACTGATTGAAATGGAAGACATGAAAAGAAGAAATAAAATGGCTGTAAATGAGACCTGGAAGAAGAAAAATGAATATCATCTGGGTCATCAGGAAAATTAACAAATTATTTAAAAAGGCTAAAAATCTGGGCTGGTTCAGATTACTCTAGTAACATACAAAGGATAGCAGCAATAGAATAGCATTTAAGAAACTCAAGTAAAGGGGTGCCTGGGTGGCACAGCGGTTAAGCGTCTGCCTTCAGCTCAGGGCATGATCCCAGGGTTATGGGATCGAGCCCCACATCAGGCTCCTCCGGTATGAACCTGCTTCTTCCTCTCCCACTCCCCCTGCTTGTGTCCCCTCTCTCGCTGGCTGTCTCTATCTCCGTCGAATAAATAAATAAAATCTTAAAAAAAAATAAAAGAAACTCAAGTAAAGAAAACTTAACTCAAGGTTTTTATATATCACCTAGCTGACTTTCAAGTATCAAGTGTTACAGAAAAATAGTTTTAAACATCCAAAAATTCAGGGAATAATTTTTTCATAAACCCTTCCTAACGAATGTGTTAAAGGCAGATTTTTATAAGGCCAAGAGATGACTGGGCAAACTTAGGTAAAAGAACTAATGCTGAGTATTTAATATATATCATTATAGATGTAACCATAAAATAAAAGTGGGAGTGGGATAATGGGTGGGATAATGGCATGTAAATGCTACATGCTGAAAAATAGAAAGAATACCACCTTTAAAATGTGAAGAAAAGGAATAGAGAAAGAACGAAGTAGACAAAAATTATTCAATCTACTATAGGGAAAATAGGTGGGAATCAAAACAATTAAAAACTGACAAATCATTTAGAAAAAGGGTAAGGAAAGAGGGGTTTTAAAAGCACCATAAAAGGCACAAATATGGAGATAACCACCAGATCAGAAATAAAAGCTATTTATTTATTTTTGCGTAAGATATAATGGACATATAACATTGTATTAATTTTAGGTGTACAACATAATGATTTGATATATGTATATATTGTGAAATGATAGCCACAATATGTTTGGTTAACATCTGCAGCTTCCAAATGTACAATACAGTATTGCTAATTATATAAACCTTTCTTGGTAACAAAAGAAAGAAAAAAAAAGAGCAAAAAGTCATACTGCATAGAGAAAAAAATACACTAAAGGAACATAATATGCACAGAAATTATGACACAAAATATTATGATAGCTTAAATGGGACATAAAAGTGACACAAAGAAATGGAATGGGCTGAGTTAACCCATTAAGAGAAAAATCCATTCACGTCGGTTTATATAGCAAAACCTAACTCCATGCTGACACATACCAAAATAAAATGATTCAGAAAGGCAAATGTATATGTACAACAGGCAAAAGGAAATAATACAAAAGTAGGGGTTATAATCCTGACATCAAAGAGAATTTAGGCCAAAAAGCTTAAGCAAGACATCTCTGTATTTATAAAAGTTGTAATTTATAATGTAGATTTAAATTTTTGATATCTTTGAATCAAACAAAAAGAAACAGGTCAGCTGAATTAAAAAATAAATAAGGATGTAGTAGAATTAAACAACATAATCAGTAATAAGATCTTATGGAGACATATCAAATGAAACACTCCAGTAATAGAGAATGTACCTTCTTGTCAAGTGCACAAAGAATATTCACAAAAATTGATCATATAATAAGTTACTGAGACAGTTGCATAATTTATAGAGCATTTAAATATTAAAGGCAACATTCTGTGATTACAGTAGAGTAAAGCTAAAAATAAAAAAAAAATTAAATGAAAGCTATTCTACTTGGAAATGTTAAAAAATATCTTTACTCTTGGCCAAAAGAGGGAATGCAAAGAGAATTAAAGTATTTCTGGAAAATAATTATAATGAATAATATATACTTAAATTTATGTTATTCATTTAAAGTAGCAATCAGAAAACTTCACACTTTTAAGCACATATATCAATATCAATAACATAATAAAAATAAATGAATTCAATCTCCAACTCAAATATCTAAAGAAAGAAAAACAAAGTGAACAAAAAAGAAGCACAAGGAAAGAATCAATAAAAATAAAAACAGCAATTAATGAGGTAGAACATAGTAGAACAGTAGGTCAATTTAATATACCAAAATTGTTTCTTTGAAAAAAATAAACACACAGGTACTATTTAATCAAGAAATAAGAGGACGCACAAATATACAAAATAAGAAATGACAAGGAACAAATAACTATTGATTCAGAGGAAATATTTAAAAACCCTAAGAAATTACTTAGCATACCTCCATGCAAGTAAATTTGAAAAGCTAAATGAAATCTATGGTTTCCAAGGAAAATAGAGTTTATGAAAGTTAACCCATAGAGAGATTTGTTAAAAGGAGGAAGTTAACAGGGAACTACTCAGCAAAAGCGGACTATGCCCAAATATTCCACAGTTTTTCTAAGCCATTAGTGACTGGCTAGTTCCAATGCTAATTTTTTTCTTTTTATTAAAAGTGAACCTATTCCTCAAACTATACAAAATAACAAAATCCAAATGGATTGAATTTTTAAACTTAAAAGTGAAATTGTACAAATACAAGAATGAAGCATAGCATAGGTATAGAGGAAAGCTTTAGAACTATGACTTGAAGTACAGAAACAATAAAAGCTTTATACATTTTACGACATAAAAAATTAAAGCATTTGAATGCATTTTTCTAAAGACACACAAATTCAGAAACAATATTTGCACGATATAGCTTATTTAAAGGAATAATGTTTAATTCTACAAAGAACCTTTAAAGATTGAGGGGAAAAAAGACAGAAACTTCAAAATGATCAAAACATCTAAACATAATTTTTAAACCAATATTAAAATGGCCCTGAAATCTATTAAAAGATGTTCAACTTCATTCATAAAAGAATGTTGTTCGTTGATTCCATGCTGCACTCAATACTATTTCTCACTAGTTAGGAAAAATTTCAAAAGATTTACAATATACTATTGGAGAGGTTGTTGGAAAACAGATTTTCTCATTCATTACTGGTGGTGATGCAAAATGGAATAACCCTTTTGAAGGAGAATCTGACAGTACTTACCAAAATTTTAAATGCATTTGTCCCAGAAATTCCACTTCCAGGAATTTAACCTGAAGATGTATCTCTAACTTATAATTACAAACTACTGGCAATTCTAAATTGCTAAAACAAAGAATATTGATTGAATAAACTTTAGTGCATACACACAGTGAAGCACTATGCAACTATAAAAAAGAATAAGGAAGGACTTTATGAACTGGTAGAGATCAATTTCCAATATATATTGTTAAGGGGAGAAAAGCAAAGTGTGAGAGAATCTTTATAGCATGCTGCCCTATATGCAAAAAAGGAGAAATAAGAAAAGAGAAAAAGAAACGTAGGAAAGGATAAACCAGAAACTTATGGGACTGATTCTTAATGGGTGGGGGAGTTATAAGGAAGAGAGTAATTTTCTCTGTGTATAGTGTTTTGTATAATTTTGACTTTTGGAATCATAAATATTCTTTTTTAAAAAAAAGTTTTATTTATTTATTTGAGAGAGAGCACGGGGAGGAGGGACAGAGGGAGAGGGAGAGAAAGTCTTAAGCAGACTCAGCAGTGAGTGCAGAGCCTGACATGGGGCTCAATCTCACAACCCTGAGATTCACACCTGAGCCAAAACCAAGAGTTGGATGCTTAACTGACTGCACCATCCAGGCTCCTCAAGGAATCATAAATATTCTTCGTATTCAAAAAATAAAATAAAATTAACAAGGGTGGGGGAACTCTAAAACTAAATGCAAGGAGAAGTAATTTACTTCAAACAAAATGTTTAGAATTAAGGGGGAAAACAATTCAAGTGACTTTCAAATGCAGTATATTGACTATATATTCTTAGTCTTGAAAGAAAGAGGAAGAAGAAGAAGAGGAGGAAAAGGAAGAAAAAAAGCACTGCAGACAAATCTTGAACTCTTGGTAGTAGGGATGTTTGTTTCAGTGGTACCTCAACCCAGGATCAAAATTAATTTCATTAATAAAGGGCACACAGACATCAGATCCCTTCTGAAGTAATAATCTGGAGGGAAACTTTGCTTATGTAGTGTTCTAGCCAAAAGGGATAACTTGAACCTAAGGAAACATCAGGAAAAAACCCCAAAAACAAAAAACCAAATAATGAGATTTTTATGTAATACAGTTGGCCTGTATTTTTTCAGTATTTTTGCATGTCAAATGAAGAAAGACACAGAAAGTCTGATAGACTGTTCTAGATTAAAGGATACTAAAGAGATCCTGGATTGCATCCTGTATTAGAAAACAGGGCGGGTAATCAGAAGGGGGAATGAAGCATGAGGGACTATGGACTATGAGAAACAAACTGAGGGCTTCGGAGGGGAAGGGGGTGGAGGAATGGGGTAGACTGGTGATGGGTAGTAAGGAGGGCACGTATTGCATGGTGCACTGGGTGTTATACGCAACTAATGAATCATGGAACTTTATAGAAAACCAGGGATGTACTGTATGGTTACTAACATAATATAATAAAAAAATATTATTATAATTTAAAAAAAAAAGAAAAAAGAAAATAGTCTTGTAAAGGGCATTATCAGAACACTCAGAGAAATCAAAATATGGGCTGTGTGTTAACAACATTATATCAGCAGTTTTCTGAATTCAAGCACTTGCTTTTAGGAAATGAATACCCAAGCACTGAGGGTTAAAGAGCATAATGTATGTAGCTATTTCCATATAGTTTGGGGAAAATACAAAATATTGCAGAGGAAATGATAAAGCACTGTGGCAAAGTGTTAAAACTTGGTGAATCTGGGTAAGAATATTCAGAAGTTCTGTGCTCTATTCTTCTAATTTTTCTGTGAATTTGAAATTATTTTGAAGAGAAGTTTTTGTGTTTTTCTTGTTTGTTTTTGTTTTTTAAGGCACGGAAAAGAAATTGTGCTTGGGATCCTCACCCAGGCAATATTTTCAATAGTATTGTTACATTTGGTCAAGAGTATTGTTTACTAGATGGAGAAAGATAGAAACTTTTCAAAATCATCCAAAAAACCCTATTTCCTCTACTGTGATACTGGTATTTTAAACAGTTGACCTAAAAATGATCCTTAGGGCACCTGGGTGGCTCAGTCAGTTAAGCGTCTGACTCATGATTTTTTGGCTCAGGTCATGATCTCAGAGTCTTGAGATTGAGCTCCACTCGGGCTTAGTGCAGAGTCTGCTTGAAATTCTCTCTCTCCCTCTGCCCTTCCTCCTGCTCATGTCCTCACGCTCTCTCTGTCTTTCTCTCTCTCAAATAAATAAAATCTAAAAATGATCCTTTATTCTCTGCCTGTGTTAGTACTCCTTGTATGGGGTTTCACATAGCTCATTTATCAGCAGTGGTGAAGCTTTCTTTTGTAAATTTCTACAGGCATAGCATGAAATTGTGAAACAATTTGAAAGGTATTTTTAAAAATTATATATGTAGGTGTTCCTCCAATTTTAGACGTGAAAGATAAATCTGTTCAGAAAACTTGGAAACATGGCTGAGTGGTTAAGGAGATTGACTAAAAAACTTAGGAAATATAGAAAGGCTTCCAAAGTAGAAAAAACAATCATTGAGTAATGATTTAATGAAGAAGAGAGTTCAAAATGTTTTTGCAATTTTTGGGGCACCTGGGTGGCTCAGTTGTTAAGCATCTGCCTTCGGCTCAGGGTGTGATCCCAGCATTCTGGGATCAAGCCCCACATCAGGCTCCTCCGCTAAGAGCCTGCTTCTTCCTCTCCCACTCCCCCTGCTTGTGTTCCCTCTCTCACTGGCTGTCTCTCTCTCTGTCAAATAAATAAATAAAATCTTAAAAAAAAAAAAAGAATGTTTTTGCAATTTTTGGTTTAAGGGTTATAATCATTTGCAAAAAAAGGACCTATATAGGAAAGATAACAGTAGATGAAAATGTTGACTTACTGATGAAAATAAATCCATCACATTCCAAAAATAGGAAATTTACACTTGAACTCACTAAATTTTCCTTCCAGAAAGTGATCTTTTTTAAAAAAAAATGAACAACAATTTGCTGATACTCAGTTTCATTAGGTAGATTAATCAATAACTACATAAAGCCTGAGTAGCTTGTTGGCACAAACTTGCATGACCTTATTTTCACTTTAATGTATCAAGATATGTTCTGGCATTTAAAATGAAACATTTCTAAGTTGTCAACCAAAAAATCTATACAAAGAAGTGAATAATTGAATTATTAACTTTTTATGCATATAATGGTAGAAGGGAGAGGGAGAAAAGAAAAAGAGGGAAAGACATAGATGAGAGGTTTCCAGGGAACTGTTCAAAGCTGAAGAAGATAGTCATTGAGAAACAACCACAGCACTACGTAAAGATACTAAAACATGCTTCATCCTGAGTCAGGCCTATGGCCAATTATGGATTTAAGAGTAGAGGACAGCTGGGTCACTTTCCCTGGAGCTCGTTTACCATCAGCCCTTTCCCTGGTGTTCGTGTTTTTACTGCCTTTGGGTAAACTAGAAAGGGGGCCAGGACTTCCCTGCCCAGGGCCTCCTAAGCAGTATGTACATTGGTCATAGATCATGTTATAGCACAGAAATGTTTGGTTTTGATCCTATTCATTTCAAATGGCAGGCAGTTGTTATTAGAATGAAAAATTTAGCCATTATACCATCAAAACCTTGCTGGATCTATCAAACTTACGGAGTTAATGCAGCAAAATTTTATTTTATAGCTGATAAAAACAGGTATATACAGACAGCTGGCCTTTTCTTCAATAGAAATAAAATGGCAGCCACGTTGGGATGCCCTGCACCAAGATGGAGGCATCAATGGTGATTGCTGGTTTGGCAACTCGTGAAGAGATACACCATAAATGGATGGTAGTCTATTCTCAGAGAGGGTTTTATTTTTATGTTGCTTTGTAGGAAGGAAACAAAAGCCATACCTTCACATTTTCTAAAAATAAGCCTTTCCATTCCTTAAGTAGCATTGTTATTTATAGGTCTGCCATTTTTCTGTTATTTAGTGAATGTTTCAATTAACATTTAATCTGTAAAAATATTCATGTAGCAATTACAACTTTTCAGAAACCAATGAATTGCAAGTATAGCTACTTCCTATTTATAAACCACTTTTGTAATATCTTTAGGAGCTGCTCATCTCTTGTAAAAGATTTGAGTCATAAAAAATGCAAAGCACAGTAAGTACTGATGTGGTGCTTTTCATTCCAACCGCTTTATGGTGATAACTTATTCAGGCCTCCTCTGTAAAGGTCACCTTGATGACAGTACCCACTAGACCAGAACAGTATTGCATCCCTGGGGGGGGGGGGGTCCAGGTCTCAAGGGCACGCTTGACTGAGCCAGCACATTAACACCTGGGTATTTTTCATACCCAATTCTTGAATCTTTTCTTGCCACAAGTAATAATACCTAAATCCCAACAAGAGTAATATTTTAATCCTATCCTAAAGTCACAGATCAAGTGTGTCATAGATTCTCCTTAATATCCGTATGTGTGTATTATATATGAATGCCTATTTTATTTTATTATTTGTTGAGTTTTTGAGCGGTTTTATTTTCTTTCTTGTTCCATGAGAATGATTTTATTATAACACAACTTGTCTTGGTAATCAGAAACTTGCTTAGCTTTTTGGAGAGAGGCTCTAAGTTCTGCTTTGTCAAGGTTGTACATATGAATGACCATTTTTGACCTTATCACTGAGGTTAGAATTAAAAGGTAAACACATTGGGGCGCCTGGGTGGCACCGCGGTTAAGCGTCTGCCTTCGGCTCAGGGCATGATCCCGGCGTTATGGGATCGAGCCCCCACATCAGGCTCCTCCGCTGGGAGCCTGCTTCTTCCTCTCCCACTCTCCCTGCTTGTGTTCCCTCTCTCACTGGCTGTCTCTATCTCTGTCAAGTAAATATAAAATCTTTAAAAAAAAAAGGTAAACACATTGATGCTATTACTAAACTAAATCCTGATGCAAATCAACCTGGCCTATCCCTTCTTTCTTCTTACAGGTGTAGTAGGTTTGGCTAAGCAAGAATACTATTGTTGAAGTGCAGCACCATCGAGAAGGAGGAAGGATTTTTTTGGTGTTTTGTGGGTTGTTTTGTTTGTTTTTTTGTTTTTTACCTTCAAAGATAAACGTCATCAAAAAAGGAACAAATGTGCTGGTCTTAGAGGCAATGGAAAGGGTTTTTAATAATAAGAATATATATCAGTTATGGAATTTTCTTATGTGCCACATTTAATTCTTCATATTCCATATACATTACTTCATTTCATTGCATCTTGCCCATTTATAGATGAGGAAACTAAGGCATTAGTTAAAATTGCTTGTGAAGGCCATGCAGAGAGATAATAAGTGACTGATTGAAATTCAGATCCAAGCAGTCTGGTTCCAGAGACCTCATCTCTAAGCACTGTGTGGAACTGCTTCCCCACTACAGGGGAACCTATTGACTGAAGTCTGTGCCTTTGTATTGTCAGTTGGTGGCCCAAGGTCTAAGCCAGAACAATAGGCTGGTATCTCATAAGAGCACTGGCCCCAGAGGCTCCACCTTTGTTTCTCCCCTTACTCGCTCTGTTTCCTCCATCAGTCTTGGGGCAGGCATGGCCCTGAAGCACTACAGGAGCATTTCTATGGCTCTTGTTTTAGCTGGAGCGTGTTATACTTTAGACTTGTAGCAGCATCTTTGCCCTGGAGGTCATGCCTGATTCAACACTTTATTGATTAATTTCACCACTGCATCATTTCACTCCCTATGGGCTTTCAAACCTCATAGTAAATGTAAAAGTGCTAAGGTCAGTAAATAAGGAAGTGATAATGTCAAAAGCATTCTCTTTATCAGAAATTGTATATTTTACAATTACCCTTGATATTGTACAGAGATCTGTAGAAGTCATAGAGTAGTTGCAATCTATTGTAAGATTTTAAGACTGATTTTTTTTTTCTTAATTAGAGATTTGGATTCTGATTACGCCACACTCTAGGTGCATGACCTTAGGTGAATTATTTAACTTTTCTAAGCCTTCGTTTTCTCATCTATGAAAACGATATAATAAGAACTGCGTAGAGTTTTTGTGAGGGTTGAGAGAGAAAGATAGTATGTAACTTCCTAAATAACCCCTCGTACAAGATAGACGGTAGGGTAAATATTAATTCTCTCCCCTCAAACAACCTTCAAATGAATACATACATTTAAAAAGAACATAGACAAGAGAAGAAAAATATTAAATCTAGACTTATGTTCTCAGTGATTGTGTATTATTTTTACATACAGGGTAAACGTTAGGACTGTTGACAAGAGTAATATTTCAGGTTTGAGCTGAGCATTCCACCAAACAATTGATTTGTTTTACGAATTAAAAAGGACCTCTCTATTCAGTATGGGACGACATTATGGAGTAAGTAGGAACAGGGAGTCATTTACATGACTCTGAAATTTTTATTCAAGCTAGAAAATTCCAATTAAGAGTTTTAATTTTGGTTTTCATTCTTTTTATTGCTGAATAATATTCCATTGCATACATATACTATTATTTTTCATTATGTTCAGTTAACCAACATGTAGTAAATCATAAGTTTTTGTTGTGGTGTTCAACGATTCATTAGTTGTGTATAACACCCAGTGCTCATCCCAATATTCCCTCCTTAATACCCATCACCCAGTCACCCCATCCCCCCACCCCCCTCCCTTCAGTAACCCTCAATTTGTTTCCCAGAATCCAGAGTTTCTCACAGTTTTTCTCCCTTTCTGATTTACCCATTCATCTATCGATGGACACTTGGGCTGCTTCCATAATTTGACTATCGTAGATAATGCTGCGATAAACATACAAGTGCATGTATCTCTTTGAAAAAGTAGAGTTTTAAAAAACAGAAATAACATCACCCATAAATAGTAATTATTTTTACTTCCAGTGAGACATGATATGATTAAAACTAACATTTTTTAAAAGAATTTATTTATTTATTTATTTATTTATTTGAGAGAGAGAGCACATGGGAAAGCACAAGCAGGGGGAGTAGCAGAGGGAGAGTGAGAAACAGGCGCCTCGCTGAGCAGGGAACCCAACTCTGGGTTTGATCCCAGGACCTTGATCATGACCTGAGCCAAAGGCAGATGCTTAACCAACTGAGCCACCCAAGTGCCCCACCCCCAATTTTTTTTTCAATGAGTATTGATTGGTATGAATGAGAACAAGATGTCTCAGTAAATAATAATTTTACACTTAAAATGACAATGACATATTTTCCCTATGTGTAATGGATAATGGTAACAAACAGTGATCTATTACATTATTTTTTAAATAAAATAGAGGAGTTAACATGAAAAGTGACAACACTATACTTAAGTAACACTCTATGTGTTTCTAAAGATAGACTAAAAACTATGATGTTTTTAGTTTTCTGCTTTCAAATAGCTAAAATGTACATACATAAACATAGGGACTGCACATCTCCATGAATTAAAAATTAGGTAAATTCCCACAACAACAAAAAATACAAGAACTTAGATGTATATAAAAATATGTTGGAAGAAACTCAGAATTTTAACACTAAAGGACATATTGTACAAAATGGTTCCATTTCCAAAGACAAAATCAACTCTCTAATTTCAGTATGAGAACCAATTTAGTTTAAAAAGCCAAACTTGGATTATTTATGTACTGCCAAGAGCTGGTGTGATCAAACTTTCTACTTGTCAACTTTATTTTGTATTTATTATGCATATATGTGCATATTCATAAACATATATACATATATATGCATATATATGTGCATGTCTGTCTATATGTGTACATATATGAGCATGTGTGAGCAGAGCCACTGTTTTGGTCTATACATTCTTACCATCCAAAGTAAACAGTGATCCTTGCTAATATCAAGCATCAACAGAAAGTGATTTAAGAGGGGGGCTAACATGAGAAAAGCTTGAACTTATAGCAAAATTTTAACAACATGACTCTTTGGTTGCACTGTGGAAACATGTGGCTTTGTTTCCACGCAGCCGATACTGAGAAATTCCATCTGGTCAGCAATGCTCATGTGGTGCTTTGGAAGTTTTGTTCAAGTTTCATAAATCTTGTCATATATCAGGTTATTCTCAATTCAGCCAAAGTAAATAATCTGTAGCCAAAAGAGTGAAAGATCATTTGTGCCGTAATTGCAGAACAACATTCTCTCTCAGCCAATGCTATGGCTCTCCTTTCATTAATCAGGCCTTTGGTGACTAACATCTATTGATGTTTGAAGGAGTTTTCTGTGAGCAAGTTTCAGAATATAAACCAGTCTGGAATTAGGATATTTAATTGTTTGAGTGACAGTCAAAATAACCCTCATGCGGCTTTTTCTTTTTAATAATTGCAATATTGAGAAACAAGAGAAACCCAAGAAACTTCTGAGAGGAATGTCAATCTTGGGAACTTGGAAACACGCATAAATCCTCTTACCCTGGCTAAACATGATTCTGCTTCATGCTCTAGCTTGATGTGCTCCTCCACCCACCATTTTCATCTATTAATCTATTGTGCTTCTCTGTCTTGACACTAAACTACTCAAAATTAACAAAACATTACTCAGACTCTGGAAACACAGATTCTTTGTGTTTTTGTGTGAAAGCTGCTTTTATCTAGACATTTCCTTTACAAGGCTGTAAAACTGAGATAGAATTATGACCTCCTGTTGGACTGCTTTCGGGCTGTTATGTGATCTGTGACTCTGGAGGGGCCTCCAACAACACACTGGCTTGACATTTCAACAGCATGTCCTCCTTGTACCTGGGATTTAATTAGTATTCCCTACAACCCAGGCAGGACACTTGCTTTTGCTCCTATGCCACCTTCTTTCTCATTTCCCTTATCTAGGAAATATGTTCCTCTTTTGCTATTTGCAGTTTCTTGAATTCCTAAGATGAGCTTGCTCATTCCACATAGCCTGTCTTACCTTGTTTAAATACAAAATTCACTTAAGTAATAAGATGGTAAGAGTAAACAAGCCCGATGTAAAGTGTGGTCCTACTCTTGGCAAAAAACCATACCTGGGATTCTCAACTTATTCATTCATTCATTTGTTCATTCATTCAACAAATATGTATTGGGTGACCACCATGCACCAACACTGATGCAATGATGACTAAAACAGAATCCCCATTCTCCTAGAACTCACATTCTAGTGGGGAATGACAGATCATAAACAAATGTACAAATAACATAGTTTCTGACATTGTCATATACCATGAAGAAAATAAAAGAGAGTGTGAACATGGAGAAAAAAGATTTGGGGAGAAGCAATTTTATATTAGATAGAATGTTTGGGAAGGATGACTCTGAGAATGTCACGTTTGAGCTGAATGAGAAGAAAGAGCTCTGTGTCTGAAGGTATAGGGACATTGTAGTCAGAGGGAACAGCAGGTGCAAAGACCTGGAGTCAGGAAAAGAGTACCAGAGAAAACTGTATACAAGCCTCTGTAGCTTTTGCACTATGAGCATACACTCTCTGGATGGCAGCTTTGGCATTTTATTCATCAAGACTTTTTTCTTTTTTTAAAGATTTTATTTATTTATTTGACAGAGATAGAGACAGCCAGTGAGAGAGAACACAAGCAGGGGGAGTGGGAGAGGAAGAAGCAGGCTCATAGCAGAGGAGCCTGATGTGGGGCTCGATCCCATAACGCCGGGATCACGCCCTGAGCCGAAGGCAGACGCTTAACCGCTGTGCCACCCAGGCGCCCCATATTCATCAAGACTTTTGATGGGGAGCCTATGGGCATACCTGTGTTTTGAAGGAACCATCTAGACTTTTTGACCTCTCATTCTGTTTCTCAGAGTGGCTATGATCCAGCTGAGCCAGGTACTTGGATATTGAATTTCTCTGATTACTTCCCCTGCATCTCACACAGGAACTGATCATCAAGAAAGCTAAAATCAAAATTGAGCTTCTCTGAGATATAATCTATGAAGTAAACGGCTTATTTTTCTCATGTAGTAAATGACCAATATTTGGTGGGAAGAAAGGGAGCTGGTTTCCTGGTAGCAGTTTTTCTTTCAGTCCTTCTTTCCATTCCTTTCCATCTTATCTCTTCCCTCAACTCCCTGTCTTCTAATAATTTGGGAGTTTTTGGTCATAATTCAGTATCTTCTTTCCTATTAAATGCTGCTCTTCATGTTTAAACATTATTTACTTCTATAAAATGATTGAATTAATAAAATTGTAAGGTTATTTTTTGGGGGGTCTTGACACTCCTATTTTTAGTCTCTAATTTGGGAACATGGGGACTACTCCTGTTGACCCAATCTTTAACTAAAATTGACAAAGAATTGTGGTTTTTAAAATCAGCATTGCTTTATTTATCCATTCATTAGGGCCTCCAGAGTTTCAACCTCTGGGCTGCATGGAGATATGAACACATTGTGGTTTTCACCTTCATGACCCCCACAGTGTGCAGGGGATAGACACATAGAAAGTGATAGTATAAAGAGGCGTGTATGAAGTCTTAGGCCAGTCAGAAGTCAAGGCATTGACCCCAGAGAGATTGCAAGCTAGGTTTGGGAACATAAGTCAGAGAGTTTCTGATATAGGTGTCTTGACTCCAGCCCCTCAGGCATTTCCAGTTCTGGCTCATTGCCAAGAGTATAATATCAGATTCATTCTAACTTTGCAAGCTTCTGGGAAGACTATGTTCTTTGGCATTTACCTTAAATCCTAATCAGTTTCATAATTGCCACCCCAGCTTTCTTGAACCACTGAATGAGCTCTGGCCATAGCTACTCAATTATTATTTTCAATAACAATATAATTCCACAGTTCATCAACACGAAGCCTGGCAAATTGATGTTGTAAGTTTTATTATCTTTGCTTTCTGACTAAACAGTCAAGGACAGGTGGGGAAAGACTCCTCAAGATTCAGTTGATGTTTGTGATGGGCAACTGAAACATGGATGCTAGAAAATAAAAAAGCAATTATAGACAAGGTTTCTACAGGCCCAATGTGGAAAAGAAGCCAGGAATTCATTTAAATCCTTCTCATTCAATACTTGTTTTCACCTGAGGGGTTCATTTGAGGAATGAGAGACGGTTTCATCTGATTAGTGCAGACCTTGTTCATCATCTCTAAATATCACAATGTTAATAATTTTGAACCAAGAAAATAGAAAGATAATGATATCAGTACATTTAGGGCTTGTAATTTTGCCAGCCCCACCATCCTCCCCACACACATACACACAGAGGAGCTGAAGAAAGAGTCATTTTCAAAGCTTTTCGCCCAAACACTGTATTATGTTCAATATGTTAGTAGCTAGTATAAGTAGTGAATAACAAGACCCGTCTTTGTGTGTAGATGTAGCTATAGAAAGTAAACAACATCACAGGACACTTGTGGAAAAATAGTAGGCTAAAAAAATGTATTTCTAGGACATGTCTTTTCACCCAAGAATTCTACTTATGAGAATGTATCCCTTGGCAGGGGAGGTGGAAGTATGTGGGTAGATTTACCCTTAAGAATGTTTATGGAAGCACTATTAGTAATAGGAAAAAATGAAAATCTAAATGTCTAAAAAAGAGGATCAGTTAATTTCCACATAATGGAAAACTATGCAGAAATTATAGTAATTTATTATGGAAAGGTATTCATGATATATTTATTCATGAAAATAAACATTGAAAAATAGGATGTATAGCTTGAACCACATGAAATTGTTTTGTAGGTAAAAAGGGGTTGAAAATCAGTAATTTATTAATAAACTAAACTGATGCCATTTTTGTAAATAATAAAAGTAAAATGATTGTTGCATGTATGCACTGTGTGCACATGAAGACTCTGAAAATATATTTGCCAAGGTTTACAATAGTTGTCTTCAAGATAATAGGCTTTAGAGGTTTACTATAGCTATTATTATAATTATTATTGTAATTTTTACTCTTCCATATTTTCAGACTTTTCTTTAAAAAGAATAGCCTTTCATAATGAGAAAAACAATAAATATACTTCACTTTGAAAAAAAAAAAAGTGAAATAATTGGATGCCATAAATTTGTATTCTTTTCATTTAGTGATAACTGCTTTTGCTATTATCCTGTATTCAGATTTGATTTCTCTTCTTTTGACTGTAGTAAAATAACATATCCTTCACTCTAAAGTATATATTCTAAAAGATAGCCAGCAAAATGTGAGCAAAGAAGAAAAAAATGTATGATATGAAAATTAACTGACTGGCACCTCCAATTAACCAAATGTTCTCTTCCCAAAGCAATATCAAGAATTTGGCACACACACACACACACACACACACACACACACATACACACACACACACACACCTTGTTGAGTTCATGTTTTGAGTCATTTTTAGATAGTTGCTATTTGGTATAGTGCATGGCAGTGCTGGCTATCTGCTAGGAACAACCCTGAGGACAAGGGATCTATTTATATTCCAAATTATTGTACACCTGTGCTCACTGCCCATGTGCGATGGAGCTCTTTGCTCTCATAATCTTCTCTTCCACCTAGTTCTATAACTTGACTGCTTTTGGGCTTGGACATTTTAGCAGAGCTCATTCCAGCCCCATTCACACCCTCTGTGGTTGCAAAAATCCAGACTCCAATTCACTCACTTTCTGAGGCCATTTGCTCTCTGAGAATACTATAGATGTAATATACACTTAGCCCAATATTTTAAGGTATTTATACCAACTATTGTTATCATTGGCAGATGTGAAACGATGATCACAATTATGGCTTGAGAAAGTGCAAGAGCTTCAATCACCAAAGAAAACTAAAATTCTCTGCACTTGGCTTTTCATAACAAAATAGTAGATTCATAATAGAAAATTTTTCTGAAAATATTTTTTTTCTGTAAATTCTGTAAACAATTATCTTTCAACTATATCATGCAAATATTGTTTCTGAATTTGGTGTGTCTTTAGAAAAATGCATTCAAATGCTTTAATTTTTTATGTCGTAAAATGTATAAAGCTTTTATTGTTTCTGTACTTCAAGTCATAGTTCTAAAGCTTTCCTCTATACCTATGCTATGCTTCATTCTTGTATTTGTACAATTTCACTTTTAAGTTTAAAAATTCAATCCATTTGGATTTTGTTATTTTGTATAGTTTGAGGAATAGGTTCACTTTTAATAAAAAAAAAATTAGCATTGGAACTAGCCAGTCACTAATGGCTTAGAAAAACTGTGGAATATTTAAGCATAGTCCCCTTTTGCTGAGTAGTTCCCTGTTAACTTCCTCCTTTTAACAAATCTCTCTATGGGTTAACTTTCATAAACTCTATTTTCCTTGGAAACCATAGATTTCATTTAGCTTCAAATTTACTTGCATGGAGGTATGCTAAGTAATTTCTTAGGGTTTTTAAATATTTCCTCTGAATCAATAGTTATTTGTTCCTTGTCATTTCTTTCAACCACATGGGCTGATTGTTTGGTACCTTAAAAATTACTTAGCAGAACTCAATTATTTCACTGATTTCCACAAGAAACCCTTTTCCATCTAGCATTTCATAATTTGGGTCATCTTTATTGAAGATGTATTCACATTATGTCAGTTTGTTTTCCCCAAATTCCCACCTGATATCTGTTTTTCTGATTGTAGTGGTTTTCTAACTTCTTTTCAATGTATAATAATCACCTGTGAAGTTTGTTGAAAATGAAGATTAAGAAGCTTCACGTTTTGAGATTTTGATCCAATAGGTCTAGGATAAGTTGAAAACCTGCATTTTGATCAGGTACCTCAATGCATTGTCATATTGGGAAAAGAATGCTTCTAGTCCTTCTTTTACCAAATGGCCCAAAGAGATTTTTCTCTCCCATTTTGTACCCTTCCCCCAAGTGTCCAATCTTCCTCGGATCATTTAGGATACTAGATATCCCTCCCCACCCCCAACATTAAATTCTTCACCATTTTATTATGGAGGGCAGTTTCACAATCATCTTTGCTTATCTGACAGTTTCTTTGGGAACTTAGCCGCTGTCCCAAGAACTTTAAGTGGCAAATCTTTTCCCAAAAGAATGTTTAAACTCCCTATATGAAGTTAAAACCTTCAGTAATCAAAAAATTAAGTTATTCTAAATCAATGAGTCATTATTGTTTTGGCATTTTTTTTAACCTCAAAGACTAATTTTAGTGAGGCCCACTAATATCTTGACTACATCTAGGTCTTAGAAACCAAGGATTATTTTCATGGCTTTAGTATATGTATTTTTGGTCAGTATTTAGTCCAAAATATAAAAAGATAATATCAGAAATCTAAACTCTCTCTTTAAGATTTTTTTTAATGCATTTCAGGAAATAATAGCTGTGGCATTTTTATCCCTGAAGCTACTGCTTGATGAAAAATTTTGCACTATGGGTAAAAAAATGCAGAACATGGAGTCCACCTGCTTCCACCTAACAGCCAGAGAGCCCTCTGTATTAAAGTTGAGCTACAGAGTTCTCTGTTTCCCAGGAATCAGAGATCACTGGTCCAGCTGTGATATGCAGTCTCAAAACACAAAACATCTGGAGAGATGATATGAATAGTTCATCTTTCCTTATTTATGTTTGAAAGCTGAGGCAGTGTTTATGGAATGAAAAATTTGTTTAAATGAATGTCCGAACATTATGAATTCCTTGTCACACTTTATCTGGCTTCATAATTGATGTGGTGAACAAAGATCTCTCAATACATATACTCATATACATAGGCATGTAGCCATATAGCTATACATCCATATAATATGTATATATATGTATGGATTTATCTCTATATTGATCTATTTATCTATATATAGGGAGATTGATATTTTTCTGTATGTACTTAGGGAAATCCCTGAACCCACTAGGGCCACTGTGTTTATTTTTCTAAGATTTAAGAGTAGACTGGAAGAATGGGATATAAGTATAACATGAAGTAATATTTATCATAAAACCATGGCTATTAAGAAGCTTGCATTCTTTGATACAATGTACAATTTGAAAATAAAGTCCTATAACTGAATTATCTTCTTCTTACAAGAAGAATGTTCTCATAAATCCATTACCCAAAATGTTTTTGAAAGACAATTCACCATTTTTATCAATTTTAAGTCATAATTGCAAGGAAAACTCTGTGCAGAGCAGTTTGGGATAAATATGGATGAAAATATGAAGAACTATTATCATGTTACTGGAAAATTTGGGGCAGACAGCTTTGACCTGATTATTTTCTTGACCTTTCTCAATCTGATTTATCAAAGACAACTAAAAGTTCCTTGCAAACTATATTCCTAGACTCTGAATTAATCACAATGACTTGTTTAGAAGAATATTCTGCAATCCCAACTGTATCCTGAATGAAATTTGAACCATCAGGGCCTTCATAGCTTCATTGGTTTGGGTTCTCAGTGGTCTTTGATTCACTTTCCCTATGTGCAACATTTGGATGGTGAGAGATTTATAATTGACTAGCCATTGACTGACTTTGAGCCAGTGAAGTGTCTATTGTAGTGGTGTAGGAGTTGTCCATAAAGGGACAAATTCTTAGCTTCAAAGCCATTAAGCAGTGTCAAAAGATTATTTTTTGAGAGTCTCATCAAATTTATTCGTATTTCTTTTCATTTGTTTTAAAGAATAATTGGGGGCACCTGGGTGGCTCAGTTGTTTGGTTAAGCGTCTGCCTTCAGCTCAGGTCATGATCCCAGGGTCCTGGGATTGAGCCCCACATCAGGCTCCTTGCTCAGGGGGGAGCCTGCTTCTCTCTCTTCCCCCAGCTTGTGCTCTCTCTCTCTCACTGTCTCTCTCTCAAATAAATAAATAAAATCTTAAAAAAATAATTGAAATAGTTTTAAGATAAAAGTCTGTAATTTTGATTAAAAAAAAGAAAAAACAACTCTAAACTAAGCACACTTAAGTCTCCATAGATATTTACTTCAGTATCTCCTGTGACATTGAGAGCTCCAGTAACCAATTCCTTTTGTGACTTCTATTTATGTATCTTTGTTCTCCTGTTTAATTCTAAATTAACATATTTGCATGCATCTGTTTGTATATGTGCATGTGCACACATTTGTGTGAATTCACAAATGATTACTTGGATGAATGTTAATTTATATCAATCTAACTGAAATAACATAAGGAAAATCCCATTTTGTTTTTCCATTTAAAGTTTTATTTTTAGTACTAATTACTGAATGTGTTTGTGCATTAATTTATTCCACATTTGTATATTTTATTTTGTCTAAGTGATCTTTGTTACCTTAAGGCCTAGAACAACATTGGAGGCATTCAACATTTTTATGTTATATAAATAAATTAATTAGTAGGAAAAGTGAAGGCTACATCTTATAAGATTATTTGCATCTTAAAGTCTTTTACTCTAGGAAATTCAAGTTAGGGAAACAATTTGGTTTTGATTTACTGGTGGCTCTATTAATACCTACAAATAGCAAAAGTTTGCTTTGATAATTAAAGTGCAAGCACTTTTACAAATATTTTACCTTTATATATTTTTAGTCATATAAGTGGCTTTTAACAGTATTAGTATGGATAGTGTTGTTACATTTAGATCTATACCCTAGTTAATTATGGTTTTTTTAAATTATCCCATAAAAATCTACACAAATAGGGACCAAGCCTTCCAACATTTTGTAACACTTACATTGCTTCCTATAATGTGTTATACACAGATATTATTTAAGGAATGTCTGTTGAATTGCTCCACTACAGCTGTAAAGGTCAGTCAGTAGTCTTAGAGAATATACCAAGAATTCAGTAGATGGTAAGACATGTTATCAAGATAAAAAATTAATCGCATAGTAGAAATTTCGCTTCCAGCAATGCTAGACTAGTTCATTTTAGACCAAATTTCCTTAGAGCCATGGAAATAGTGGAAAAATACTTTAAAAAAATCTAATTGAGGATATCAGCGAAATACCAAGGCAGGATGGATTTGCTAACATCCAGGAAAGTTAATCTCTGAGTTTGCTTATAGCTAGGAAGGAACCCTGATTTAAGACTCCTATTTCTGAACATGATGAAGTAACAGAGACTAGATTTACCTATCCACCTTAAACAATCAAAATATAGGAAATATACTATGCAATGATTTTCAAGACACTGGATTCCAGGCAAAAGGTGAGTAATCCTGAGCTGAGAAACACACAAAGTGAGCCCTACAATTGCCCAGCTTACTGTCTTGAGAGACTTTTCAGGCTGTGGTACAGGAATAAGAAACTGAGGCAGAGCCTGGTAAACTCCCTGAGTTAAGGAGATAGAGCTGAGAGTGTAGAGAGACCAAAGCAGCTAGGGTTCAGAGAAGAATATGGGAGAGAAGAAATCTGCAAAGTGAGAAAAACATTTATAAACAAATGAAAACACATCCCATGTTCATGGATTAGGAGACTTAATATTGTTAAGATATTAATAGTACCTAAAGTGATCTACAAATTCAGTGCAATCCCTATCAAAATCCCAAAGATGTGTTGTGCAGAAAAGGGCCCTGAATAGCCAAAATGATCTTGAAAAAGAGCAAAGCTAGAGGACTCACAATATCTGACTTAAAAACTTACTACAAAGCTAAAGTAATCAAAACAGTGTGATATTGACATAAAGACAACATATAAACCAATGGAATAGAATAGAGAGCCCAAAATTTAACCCTCATAAATGTGGTTAAATGATTTTTGACAAGGATGCTAAGACCTTGCAACAGAGAAAGGGCAGTCTTTTCAACAAATGGTGCTGGAAAAAAACAGATATCCACATGCAAAAGAATTAAGTTGGACCCTTATCTAACTCTACATACAAAAATTAATTCAAAGTGGATCAAAGATCTAAATGTAAGATCTTAAAAAACAAAACTCTTAGAAAAAGAAGGAGGGGCAAAATCATGACATTAGATTTGGCAATGATTTCTTAGATATGATATCAAAGGCACAGACAACAAAATAAAAAGTAGATAAATGAGACTCCACAAAAATTTAAAAATTTCGTGAATCAAAAGACGGTACTAACAGAGTAAAATGGCAGCCCATAGAATGGGAGAAAATATTTGCAAATCATGCATCTGTTCAGACAATATCCAGAATACATGATGTAATTATATGTATATTTTTTCTGGATATTATTATAGATTAATATTATGCACATATATAATAATATAATAACTATATTATGTATAATATATATTATATAATATAGCAATCATAATAGCAACAATAATAATATAATATAATATATATTTTATAATACTCAGAATATGTAGAGAACCTCCAAACCTCAAAAACAACAAAATAAGCAATTTGATTAAAAACTGAACCAAGGACTTGAATAGATATTTCTCCAAAGAAGATATGCAAAAGGCCAGCAAACACATGAAGAGATGGTCATCACTAATCATTCAATAAATTTAAGTCAAAACTGCAACGTGATACCACCTCACACCCTTTAGGATAGCTAATATAAAAAAATAAAACAAAACAGAAAATAACAGTGTTGGTGAGGATGTGGAGAAATTGGAACCCTATGCCCTGTTGATGGGAATGTAAAATGGTATAGTCACTATAGAAAACAGGGTGTCAGTCCTTAAAATAAAATTACCATATGATCTAGCAATTCAACTTCTGGGTATATACCCAAAAGAATTGAAAGCATTGTCTCAGAGAGATTTGTAGCCCATGTTCACAGCAGCATTATTCACAAAAGCTCAAACATGGAAGCAATCAAGCATCTAAAAGTGTATATACAAAAAATAGAATATTATTCAGCCTTAAAAAGGAAATTCTGATATATGCTGTAGCATGGAGGAAACTTGAAGACAATATGCTGAGTTAAATAAATCAATCACAAAAAAATCCCCAAATATTTCCCCATTCCACTTATATGAGATACTTAGAGTAATAAAAATCATAGGGATAGAAAGTAGAATGGTGGTTTCCAGGAACTAGGGAGAGGGAAGAATGAGAGTTACTGTTTAATGGATTTGGAGTTTTAAAGATTTTTAAAATATGAGAGAGTGAGGGAGATGGACAGTGGTGATAATTGCACATTATAAATGAATTTAGTAACACTGAACCGTACACTAAATAATGATTAAGATAGTAAATTTTATGTCATCTGCATTTTACCACAATAAAAAAATTAAACACACACATACACACACAAATCAATTAATGTAATTCACCATATTAACAAAAAAGGGTATATAATTATATAAACATATAATCCATTTCAATAGACAAAAATATCCTTTTATAAAATCTAACATCCATTCTTAATAAAAACTCTCAGCATTGATTTTGTATCCTGCCACATTGCTGAATTGCTGTATGAGTTCTAATAACTTGGGGGTGGAGTCTTTTGGGTTTTCTGCATAAAGTATCATGTCATCTGCGAAGAGAGAGAGTTTGACTTCTTCTTTGCCAATTTTAATGCATTTTATTTCTTTTTGTTGACTGTTTGCTGAGGCTAGGACTTCTAGTGCTATGTTGAACAATAATAGTGAAAGTGGACATCCCTGTCATGTTCCTGACCTTAAGAGAAAAGCTCTCAGTTTTTCCCCATTGAGAATGATACTTGCTGTGGGCTTTTCATAGATGGCTTTTATGATATTTACTTATGTTCCCTCTATCCCTGTACTTCGAAGAGTTTTAATCAGGAAAGTTTGCTGTGTTTTGTCAAATGCTTTCTCTGCATCAATTGAGAGGATCGTATGGTTCTTGTCTTTTCTTTTATTGATGTGCTTTATCATATTGATTTGCGAACGTTGAACCACCCTTGCATCCCAGGAATAAACCCACTTGGTCGTGGTGAATAGTCCCTTTAATGTACTGTTGGATCGTATTGGCTAGAATCTTAAGTATTTCAGCATCCATGTTCATCAGGTATATTGGTCTGTAATTCTCCTTTCTGATGAGGTCTTGTCTGGTTTTGGGATCAAGGTAATGCTAGCCTCATAGAACAAGTTTGGAAGTTTTCCTTCTATTTCTATTTTTTGAAACCGCTTCAGTAGAAAGGTATTAGTTTTTCTTTAAATGTTTGGCAGAATTCCCCTGGGAAGCCATCTGGCCCTGGACTCCTGTTTCTATACACTTAACAATGTAACTGAAGAAAGAGAAATTAAGGAATCAATTACATTTACTAACAATGTAACTGAAGAAAGAGAAATTAAGGAATCAATTACATTTACCATACTTCCGACAACCATAAGATACCTAGGAATAAACCTAACCAAAGAGGTAAAGGATCTATACTCTAGAAACTACAGAACACTTATGAAAGAAATTGAGGAAGACACAAAGAGATGGAAAAACATTCCATGCTCCTGGATTGGAAGAATAAAGTTTGTTAAAATGTCTATGCTGCCCAGAGCAATTTACATTTTCAATCCAATCCCTATCAAAATACCATTGACATTTTTCACAGAGCTGGAACAAACAATCCTAAAATTTGTATGGAACCAGAAAAGACCCAAATTGCCAGGGGAGTATTGAAAAAGAAAACCAAAGCTGGGGGCATCACAATGCCTGACTTCAAGCTATATTACAAAGCCGTAGTCATCATGACAGTATGGTATTGGCACAAAAAGACACATAGATCAATGGAATGGAATAGAGACTCCAGAAATGGACCCTCAACTCTATGGTCAACTAATCTTCAACAAAGCAGGAAAGAACATCCAATGGAAAAAGACAGTCTCTTCAGTAAATGGTGCTCAGAAAACTGGACAACTACATGCAGAAGAATGAAACTAGACCATTCTCTTACACCATACACAAATATAAACTCAAAATGGATGAAACACCTCAATGTGAGACAGGAATCCATCAAAATCCTAGAGGAGAACATCAGCAGTAACCTCTTTGACATTGGCCACAGCAACTTCTTTTAAGACACATCTCAATTGTTGGAGAGGATGTGGAGAAAGGGGATCCCTCCTACATTGATGGTGGGAATGCAAGTTGGTACAGCCACTCTGGAAAACAGTTGTGGAGGTCCCTTAAAAAGTTAAAAATTGAGCTACCCTATGATCCAGCCATTGCACTACTGGTTATTTTCCCCAAAGATACAGATGTAGTGAAGAGAAGGGCCATATGCACCCCAATGTTCATAGCAGCTCTGTCCACAGCAGCTAAATCGTGGAAGGAGCTGAGATGCCCTTCAACAGAAGACTAGATTAAGAAGTTGTGGTCCATATATACAATGGAATATTATTCAGTTATCAAAAAGAACGATTTCTCAACATTTGTTGCAACATGGATGGCACTGGAGGAGATAATGCTTAGTGAAATAAGTCAAGCATAGAAAGACAATTATCATATGGTTTCTCTCATCTATGGAACATAAGAACTAGGAAGATCGGTAGGAGAAGAAAGGGATAAAGAAAGGGGGGGTAATCAGAAGGGGGGAATGAAGCATGAGAGACTATGGTCTCTGAGAAACAAACTGAGGTTTTCGGAGGGGAGAGGGGTGGGGGAATGGGATAGGCTGGTGATGGGTAGTAAGGAGGGCACGTATTGCATGGCGCACTGGGTGTTATATGCATCTAATGAATCATCGAACTTTACATCAGAAACCAGGGATGTACTGTATGGTGACTAACATAATATAATTAAAAAATATTTAAAAATAAATAAATAAAAATAAAAAGACACATCTCTAAAGGCAAGGGAAACAAAAGCAAAAATGAACTTTTGGGACTTCATCAAGATAAAAGGCTTTTGCACAGGAAAGGAAACAGTCAACAAAATTAAGAGGCAATCCACCACATGGGAGAAGATATTTGCAAATGACATTTTGGATAAAGGGCTGTTATCCAAGATCGATAAAGAACTTATCAAACTCAACATCCAAGAAACAAATAATCCAGTCAAGAAATGGGCAGAGGACATGAACAGACACTTTGCCAAAGAAGACATATAAATGGCTAATGAAAACATGAAAAAATGCTACATCACTAGCCATCAGGGAAATACAAATCAAAACCACAATGAGATACCACCTTACACCAGTTAGAATGGCCAAAATTAACAAGACAGGAAACAGCAAGTGTTGGCGAGGATGTGGAAAATGGGAAAACTTCTTACACTGTTGGTGGGAATGCAAGCTGGTACAGCCACTCTGGAAAACAGTAAGGAGGTTCCTCAAGATGTTAAAAATAGAACTACCCTACAACCCAGTGATTGCACTACTAGGTATTTACCCCAAAGATACAGATGTAGTGAAAAGAAGCACACATGCACCCCAATGTTCACAGCAGCAATGTCCACAAGATCCAAACTGTGGAAGGAGCTGAGATGTCCTTCAACAGATGAATGGATAAAAAGGTGTGGTACATATATACTATTGAATATTACTCAGCCATCAAAAACTTATGATGTACTCTGTTGGCTAACTGAACGTAATAAAAATAAATAAATAAAATAAAAACTCTCAGCAAAATAAAGAGAGAAACTTAACCTGATAAAAGCAATCTCAGAAAACCCAGTAGGAAATATCATCATGCATAATGATAAAAGACAATGATTTTGCCCAAGATTAGGAATAAGACAAAGATTATCACTATCACCACTACTATTCAACATTGTTCTGGAGCCTTTGTCTTGGGTCTTCATACTCTTAATAGTGTTTTCAAAATGTACTCATTTTAAAATTTGGTGAATTCAGTGTATCAATTTGCTCTTTATGGATTGTGATTTTTATGTCATACCTAAAAATTGTTGCCTATCTGAAAGTCAGTATTCTCTTACTTTTTTCTAAAAGTTTTATAATTTTAAGTTTTGTATTTACAAACGTACATCTATAATCCATTTTGAGTTTAATTTTGTTTATAGTGAGAGATACAGATAAATGTTAATATTCATGTAAATGTATATCTAATTGTCCTATCATAATTTAGTTAAAAGGCTATTATTTCTCTCCTTTCCACCTTTTTCAATATAATATGACTTTATTTTTTTCTTATTTTTATTTGAGTATAGTTGGCACACAATGTTACATTAGTTTCAGATTTATAAGTTAGTGATGTGACAAATTCATACATTATGCTATGTTCACAAGTATAGCTACTATCTATATTAGCTACATCACTATTACAGTATCATTTACTGTATTCCTTAAGTCTGCTTTTTTCTTCTGTGACTTACTCATTCCATAACTGAAGGCCTGTATCTCCCTCTTCATTTCACTCATTTTACGCAACCCTCAAGCCCCTCCCTTCTGGCAACCATTAATTTGTTCTCTGTATTTATAGTTCTGATTCTGCTTTTTGTTTATTATTATTTTTTGGATTCCATTTATGAGTGGAATCATATGGAATTTGTCTTTCTCAGTCTGACTTATTTCACTTAGCATGATAGCCTCTAGGCACATTCAAGTTGTCTCAAATGGCACTGTCTCATCAAATTTTATGGCTGTATAATATTCTGTTATCTATCTATCTATCATCTATCTATCTATCTATCTATCTATCTATCTATCTATCTATCCATCCATACACACACACACACACACACACCACATTTTCCTTATCCATTTATCTATTGATGTACACCTGGGTCACTTCCATGTCTTGGCTATTGTAAATAATGCTGCAGTAAACATAGAGGTGCATTTTTGTTTTCTCTGGGTAAATACCCAATAGTGCAATTATTGGATCATGTAGTATTTCTATTTTTAATTTTTTGAGGAAGTTCCATAGCGTTTTTCACAGTGGCTGAACTAGTTTGCATTTCCACCAATAGTGCACAAGGGTTCCTTTTTCTCACCATCCCCACCAACATTTTTTGTTTCTTGTCTTCTTGATTTTAGACATTCTAACAAGAGCAAGGTGATATCACATTATGGTTTTGACTTGCATTTCCCTGATGATTAGTAACATTTAGCATATTTTCTTGTGTCTGTTGGCCATCTGTATGTTTCCTTAGGAAAAATGTCTATTCAAATCTTCTGCCCATTTTTTAATTGGATTGTTTGTTTGTTTTTGTTTGTTTGTTTGGTGTTGAGTTATGTGAATTCTTTATATATTTCATATACTCACACCTTATTGGATATGACATTTGCAATTATCTTCTCCCAGTCAGTAAGTTATCCTTTTGTTTTCTTGATTGTCTCCTTTCCTGTGCAAAACCTTTTTATTTTGATGTAGTCCCAATAATTTATTTTTGCTTTTTTTTCCCCTTGTCATAGGAAACATATCTAGAAAAATACTACAGTGGCCAACATCAGAGAAATTATCACCTGTGTTCTCTTCTGCTGTTTTTATGGTTTAAGGTCTCACATGTGGGTCTTTAATCCATTTTGAGTTTATTTTTGTGTATGTTGTTAGAAAGTAGTCCAATTTCATTCTTTTATATGTAGCTATCCAGTTTTCCCAGCACCATTTATTAAAAGACTGTCATTCCCCATTGTATATTCCTGCCTCCTTTGTCATAGATCAATTGACCATACAAATATGGGTTTATTTCTGGGGTCTCTATTCTGATCTATGCATCTGTTTTCATGCCAGTACCATACTGTTTTTGTTACTACAGCTTTGTAGTCTTTCTTAAAAACTGGAATTGTGATACCTCCAGCTTTGTTCTTCTTTCTCAGGTTTACTTTGGCTATTTGGGGTCTTCTGTGGGTCCATACAAATCATAGTATTATTTGTTCTAGTTTTGTGAAAAATGCTGTTGGTATTTTGACAGGGATTGCATTGAATCTGTAGATTGCTTTGGGTAATATGGATATTTTGACAATATTATTTCTTCTGGTCCATGAGCATGGAATATCTTTCCATTTTTTTGTGTCATCCTCAATTTCTTTCATCAGTGTTTTATAGTGTTCCAAGTATGAGTCTTTCACCTCTTTGGTTAACTTTATTCCTAGGTATTTTATTCTTCTTGGTGTAATTGTAAATGGTGTTTTTTAAAATCTCCTTCTATGACTTTGTTGTTAATGTATAGAAGCATTATACTGAATTCATTTATTACTTCTAGTAGCTTTTTGGTGCATTCCTTATGATTTTCTGTGTATAGTATCATGTCTGCAAATGGTGACAGTTTAACTTCTTCTTTATCATTATGGATGTCTCATTTCTTCTTGTTGTCTGATTGCTGTGGTTAGGATTTTCAGGACTATGTTGAGTAAAAGTGGTAAGAGTGGACATCCTTGTCTTATTCCTGATCTTAGAGGGAAAACTCAGTTTTCCACGATTAAGGATGATGTTAGCTGTGGGTTTTTGATATGAACTGTACTATGTTGAGGTATGTTCCTTCTAACTCCATTTTGTTGAGAGTTAGAATAGATGCTGAATGTTGTGAGATGCTTTTTCTGCATCTATTGAGATGATTTTTATCCTTCGTTTTGTTGATGGTGGCGTATGACATTGATTGATTTGTGAATATCGAACCATCCTTGCATCCGGAGAGTAAATTCCACCTGATTGTGGTGAATTGTGTTTTTAATGCATTGTTGTATATAGTTTGCTAATATTTTGTTGAGGTTTTTTGCATTTATGTTCACCAGGGATATTGGCCCTGTAGTTTGTGCGTGTGTTTGTGTGTGTGTGTGTGTGTGTGTGTATGTGGTGCCTTTGGTTTTGGTATTAGGGAAATGCAGACCTTGTAGAAGCTTTCCTTCCTCTTCTATTTTTTGGAATAGTTAGAGAAAGTAGATATTAACTCTTCTTTAAATGTCTGGTAGAATTCACCTGTGAAGCTATCTGGTCCTGGACTTTTATTTTTTGGTGGTTTTTGGATTACAAATTCAATTTCATTACTTGTAATCAGTCCATATTTTCTATTTCTTGCTGGTTCAGTTTTGGAAGATTATATGTTCTTAGGAATTTATCCTTTTCTTTTAGGTTGTAATATAGCTTTATTTCTGAACACTATTCTGTTGTTACATTTGTCTACCTTGATGCCAATACCACACTTATTATAATGGAACTTTATAATGAGTCTGTAAAATTGGACTACTTCTCTGTTTTCAATGTTTCTTTAGATATACTATATTCTTTATATTTTCACATGAATTTCATAATCTCCTTGTCAATTTTTTTTCAAGAAACTCTTTGGGATTTTGATTTGGATGACATTGTAGATCATTTTAGACAGAATGACATCACAACATTAAGTCTTTCTAAACATGAACATGGTGTATTTCTACATTTATTTAGTTCTTATTTTAAAAAGTTTTATAGTTTTCAATGTTCAAGCCTCATATCTTTTGTCTTATTTATGTGTAAGTTTTCCATATTTTTACATTTTATGTAAGTGGTATTGTTTTTAATTTCAATTTCTGATTGTTCATTGATGGTGCATAGAAATATAATTGATTTTTGTATACTGATCTTGTATTCTCCAACATGGCTAAGCTGATTTGTTCTCTTAGCCTTTTTGTATACTTAATGACATTTCCAAAAAAGTTTTGTTTGCAAATAGAGTTTTACTTCTTTCTTTCCAATACAGATGTCTTTCATTTCTTTTCCTTTGCTTTTTGCACTGGCTAGACTCTCCAATAAATACTGAATAGAAGTGGTAAGACTGCATATTCTTATCTTCTTCCTAATATTAAAGTAATATGTTCAGCCTTTTATACTTACATATGAAGTTAGTTAGTTCTCATAGATGCCTTTGTCAAGTTGAGGAAATTGCCTTCTATTCCTGTTTTGTTGAGAGTTGTTTTCTTTTTTTTTAATCACGAGAGATGTTGGATTTTGTCAAATGCTCTTCCTGAATCTATTGAGATGATAATATGGTTTTTTTTAAACTCATTTTTAATATGATAAATTACAATAATTGACGTTTGAATATTAAGCTAACCTTGAATTCCTGAGATAAACCCTATTTGGTCATGTTAGATTGTTTCTTAAAAAGTTAAACATACACCTACCACACAATCAAGCCACTCTACTTTCAGGTATTTACCCAGGTGAAATGAATGCGTATGTCCATAGAAATCATGTTTTTGACAACAGACTTTATCTAGATTTTTTTTTTAATTCTCAAAATTCAACAATGAAACAAACACTACTAAAAAATGAGTAAAGGACCTGAGTAAACACTTCATATATAGATGACAATTAAATATGTTAAAAGATCTTTAACCAGGACACCTGGGTGGTTCCATAGGCTAAGCATCTGCCTTCGACTCAGGTCATGATTCCAGGATTCTGGGACGAATCTCACATCTGGCTCCTTGCTTTTCCCTCTCCTTCTGCCTCTGCCTTTCCCCCAATGCCCATGCTCTCTCTCTTTCCAAAAATAAACAGATAAAATCTTTTTAAAAAAGAGCAAAAGATCCTTAATCATTAGGAAATTGCAAATTAAAACCACAATGAGGTAACACTACACACCTATTAGAATTGCAAAAAAGCAAAGGAAAGCATGTAATGCCAAATGATGATAAGGATGTAAAACCACAGGAAATTTTACAAATAGCTGGTGGGAGTATAATATCTGTAGGAAAAATGTACAGTATGCATAAATGGACAGTATAAAATGTACTATGAAAAAATTTGGCAATTTTTTATGAAGTTAAATATAGATTTATAATATTACCCAGAATTTTTTTAATGATTTTTTATTATATTATGCTAGTCACCATGCACTACATCCCCAGCTTCCGATATAAAGCTCGATGATTCATTAGTTGCGTATAACACCCAGTGCACCACGCAATACGTGCCCTCCTTACTACCCATCACTGGTCTATCCAGAATTTTTGCTTGTAGTTGCTTACCCAGGAGGAAAAAAAAATAGCTTATGTTCACAAAAATACCTGAATGTTAATGGTTAGCTGTAATTGCCAAAAATTGGAAACAACTCAGATGCCTTTCAACTGGTAAATGGATAAAGACACTATGGTGTATCCATACAATCAAATACTAACTATTTAGCAAGAAAATGCAACAAAATGTTGATTCAGACGACACTGGATGATTCTTGAGCTTAGTTAATGAAAGAAGTGAAAACCAAAAGGTTACAAATTATATAATTTTATTGGTATGGCATTCTGGAAAAGGCAAAGCTATAGTAAATTACAGAGCAGTGGTTTCTGGGAGTTGGGTGTTTCAGGAACAAGTTGGTTACAAAGAAGCAGTTGGGGGAAAAATTAGGAGTGATAGACCTGTTCTATATCATTATGGTATTGAAGAAAACTTTATGCATTTATCAAATGTATAGAACCATCACACTGTTTTCTATTTTTTTATGGCATGTTTTTATTTTTATTTTTTTAAATAGTATTTTTTATTATATTATGTTAGTCACCATACAGTACATCCCTAGTTTTTGATATAAAGTTCCATGATTCATTACTTGCATATAACACCCAGTGCACCATGTAATACTTGCCCTCCTTAATACCCATCACCAGCCTATCCCATTCCCCCACCCCCCTCCCCTCTGAAGCCATCACACTGTTTTCTAAATGATTACACCATTTTATGTTCCCACCAACAGTGTATGAAGTTTCTGATTTCCTGACATCCTCATCAATGCTTATTATCTGACTTCTTGATTATAGCCATCCCAATGAGTATGAATTGGTATTTCATTGTGGTTTTGATTTGCATTTTCTTGATGATTAATGATCTTGGAAGTCTTTTTATGTGTTTATTGTCATTTGTACCATAAGAGGTATGTGTTCTTGAGTGATTAATAACAAATCTTATTGTCTTCCCTATAAATATACTGTACCAACTACCATGATATTAAAGACCTAGTAAGAAAAAACCTAAATATTCATTCTGATCACCATACTCTTCCTAAAAGTTACCGGACAAGGTTTCAAGATTAAAGGCTATTTGGGGAAAACTGTATATAAGAGCATCCAATCACATCAAAAATGAAGAAAGCCTTTAAACGAGACCATAGGGAATGGAAAAAATAATATTGTCAGCATTCAGAACTTTGTGTTAAGATGAAAACTGTAATGATTCAACAATACGGAAGGGATTTAAATGATCGAAGACACTTTTTACAAATTTTAATCATTTTTCCTTGAAATAATATTTATTAGTTCAGTATATGTGGGCTAGCTGGGATCTCAATTTTTGTTGAAATTTTAATAGATTTATTATGTGGACAAAGTTTAACAGAAGTGAGCCTCATGTTGATTAAGAGCTTATTTGCATATTGTGAATTTTCTAATGTCTATATTGACAGTAGATTTTTTTTCTCAAAGCAACATTTAGGAGCTGTATCTTCAGCTTTTAATAGACAGAAAAAATCAATAAGCCACTCAAGTCATTTAATATTCTCAGTCCTCCCAATTCAGACCAAAGGATGAAAGGAAAATCAAATAATACTGAAAAAAATTATAATCAAATTCTTATTTCTCCTGTGTAAATGTAAAGTTCAAGTCACACAGAGAAGGTTCTAGTATAAACAGATTCTAATGTGTACAGGTCACTCTTCTTCCTGCTTAAAGAAATAAATAATTCTGAAAAATGGAGGTCAGCTTTAAAAAGATTATCTAAGTAAATAATGATATAAAGCATATACTGAGGTGTCTTGTGGGATCAATATTTTTGAAAAAAGGAGAAGCAGGTAGAAGTTTGTTCAAGGTTAATAGTAAAGCAGTACAGTGTTTTCTGGAATCACCATAACAAATGCTTTATCACTAATTGGGATTAGAATAAGTATATTCTAAAAAGCTGCACAATGCCTTATGGATATCCTTGAGTTGGAAACTTTCATGTTTCTGGGTATATAATGCAGGCAAGTGTTAGGACCAGGATCCTCTCAGCTGCCGTCAAAGTTCAATCAGGCTTACTTTGTGCTAGTATTAGTCTTTCATAATCTACAGACATCTAGAAATCAGTAGACATCTAAATGAATAAGGATGTTGGTGAGATGTGTACTGCTGAAGGATCTTTTGATAACACATAGCAAAGAGTTCTCTAATTTACCTTAAAACCTATCTGTATACCTTTTGGTGCTGGAGATAATATCCATCGAGAATATAAACCAGCTGAAATAGTCCTCTTAAGGCCAAAGAAAGAATTTCATTGAAGAAGGAAAAAAGACAAACCAACCAACCTTTCAGTAAATAGATAAGAGTATTTCTCTCAAAGTTCTAAGTAGTTTATTTAGAAATACAGCAATTAAAATGGATTAATTTATTCATTTATTTTTTCAACAATATTACTGACTGCTTACTATGTTTCAGGCATTATTCTAAGTGCTGCAGATACAGCGTTAAACAAATTAAAAGCTTCTACCCTCACAGAGTTTATGTTTTAACAAGGAAAAAACAAAAGTATGGTGTCATGTAGTGATAGATGATGGGGCTAGGTAGCCTCTCACCATAAATATTTACTTAATGTTTAATCCTGATCTTTCTGAAACTATCCACAAAACCATGGATTTTACATGTTGACATAGTCCAAAGGTAAATGAATAGTAAAGGTAATATAATCATTTATTTTTAGAAGCATTTGCTGAACATGCTCAGATTTAATTATTGTTTATGTGTCTAAAATTTATTAGCCAATAACTACTAGAATTTTGTTCAAGAGAGATGAAGGCAAGATGCCAGATGGCTAGTGAAATAACCTTTATGATGTTTTCTGTCTTTTTTTAAAAATCTATTTTGATAAGGTAAAAATAATGACAGTTTTTTCCCTAATAGTTTAGTTTGAGTGGTTTTCTTTTAAATTATTTTTTGTGAAATATAAGAAAGAAACATCTTTAGAGCATAAATATTTGTCTTAAATTATTATAAAGAAAACACCCTTGAAAACAATCAGGTAAAGAAACAATTGCTCGCCTCCCAGAAATTCCCCATGTACCGCAATACCCTCAATCCTTGAGTTAACCAGTATACTGACTTATATGATTTCACTACATAAGTAAAAATTCCCATGTCATAGAATTAGTTTGCGTTATGTTATTAGAGATTTTAAAATTTTTCATTCTGATGCCTATATAGGGAATTGCATTAAATCTATAGAGCGATTTGAGAATTGATATCCGTATTGAATCTCCTAGTCCATAAATCTCACATGTTTCTCAAATTGTTTCGACTTCTTTCCTATCTCTCAGTAAAATTTTGAAGTTATCCCCATAGATGTTTTGCACATCTTATGTTAGGCTTATTTCAAGGTACTTTATATTCTTGATACTGTTGTAATTAGCATTCTCTTATTTGAAGTCCTTTCATTGTTGCCAGTATATAAAAAGAAAATTTATTTTCGTACATATCCGGAAAACTTGTAGAAATTTCTTACAAATGTTATGTTTTATTTTTAGAATCTTTTGGATTTTCTATATACAGATAATATCTTTGGTGAAAGTTTTTTTTGTTCTTTAAATCCTTACGTATTTAGTATATATGTATGTATGTGTGATCTTACTGGTTAGAACCTCCAATGCAGTTTTGCATAGAGTAGTAATAAATGCATCCATTCCTCATTCTCAATTTCAAAGGGACAGCTTTTAACATTTACCATTAAACTGCTGTAGGTTTATAAATAATAATCAGATTAAGATTCTTTTTTTCCTACTTGACTAAGGATTTTTATTTTTAGTACATAGTGAATTTTATCAATTGCTTTGTCAGACTCTGTGAACACATGGTTTTTTAGGCTTTAATTATATTAAATTTCTTTGCTTTTTTATGTTAGAAAGCTTGCATTCATAGGAAAAAACAATTTGTTCATGCTACTATCTTTTTTAGATATTGGTGTATTCAAATTATTAAAGTTTAGTTTACTAGTGAGAGAGATCTCTCATATTTCTTTTTAGAATTGCTATTGGGTTTTGATATCAAGATTATTGTAACCTCATAAAATATGTGGGGGAGTATATCCTCATTTACTATAAGATTAGAAATATTTATCCATATACATTAAGTAGAAATCACTGGTGAAACCATCTGGGTCTGGAGTTTTTTTAGTAATAAGGTTTTAATTAATAATACAATTTATTTAATACTGATAGGACAAATAAGGTGTTCTTTTTTTTTTTTTTTAAATTTTATTTTATTATATTGTGTTAATCACCATACAGTACATCCCCAGATTC
>NC_048221.1:90102061-90303385 GCF_002007445.2 Ailuropoda melanoleuca | reverse complement strand
GAACAGAATAGAGAACCCAGAAATGGACCCTCGGCTCTTTGGGCAACTAATCTTTGATAAAGCAGGAATAAGGTGTTCTATTTCTTCTTCTGTCACTTTTAGTAAGTTATATTTTTCCAAGATTTGTTAATTTCATCTAGATTGTCATATTTTTGGCATAAAGTTCATAATATTTATTCATCAATTTTTTAATACCTGAAGTATCTGTTGTAATGTTTTCTTTTCGTTCTTTTTTTAAAATTCTCTTATAATTATTTGTGTTTCTGTGGTGTTGTTAATTCTCTTTTTTCATTTGTGATTTCATTATTTGGGTCCTCTCGCTTTTTTTCTTGTTGAGTCTGGCTAGAGGTTTATCGATTTTGTTGATCATTTCAAAGAACCAGCTCCTGATTTCATTTATCTGTTGTACTGTTCTCTTAGGTTTTGGGTTTTTTTTTTTTTTAAGTTTTCGTTTTAAATCCAGGTTCCTTTGTATCCAGTTAACATACAGTATTATATTAGTTTCATGTGTACAATAATTCAGTCCTTCCGTACATCACCCTGTGTTCATCAGGACAAGTGCACTCCTTATTCTCCATCACTTGTTTAACCCATCCCCCCACCCACCTCTCCTCTGGTAACCATCAGTTTGTTCTCTGTAATTAAGAGTTTGTTTCTTGATGTACTGGCTCAGTGCAAATTCTGTTAAAACAGTGTGTGTGCCGCTCCCAGCCACTGGTGCATAGCTGCTGCACTGCACTGTGCCCTGAACCCCTCGCCCCCAGCTGCCTTCATGTACTCCCAGTCCACTAAGAGAGACTCAGAGTAGTGACATCCAAGTAGCAATAAACATGCTTATTACTCAGCTATTGGTTCCTATTTACAATTCCCCATTAGAAATAGAACTCCTTGGAAAAATGGCTGATTCCAGGGCTTAGGTAGGAAAAAACAAGATGAACTTTCTCATTGTCATAGAACTAGTAAGTATTATATTCAGCCCATAAACCCAAATTTGCCTGACTCTAGAATCCAGATTCTTTTTTTTAAAATAATTTTTATTTTGTTATATTAGTCACCATACAGTACATCCCCAGTTTTTGATGCAATGTTCCATGATTCATTATTTGCATATAACACCCAGTGCACCATGCAATATGTGCCCTCCTTAATACCCATCACCAGCCTATCCCAATCCCCTACACCTCTCCCCTCTGAAGTCCTTAGTTTGTTTCCCAGAGTCCACAGTCTCTCATTAGAATCCAGATTCTTAACCAGTACATTTAGTTTTCCATTTCTGATCTTAGGACTTTCAAACCAAATGACCTCCTGGACTGATTGCTGGCATTTTCTGAGGGCTTGGCAACCAGCCTGGTAGTTGTAATCACATAATGGAGCCCTGAGTCCAGTAGCTATCTTTATAGCTAAAACTACTTTTGATCTTTTCCTAAAACTTTTCTTAACCTTCCACTCTGCACAAATTCCCCAGCTTATGACACAAATGTTGTGAGTGAGTGAGCACTCAAATTCATTAAATTTTCTTGTGTCAGTTTTTGTTTTCAGGGATTAGAATTACTGTTGATGTGATTTTTAAAAAGCTCAGGTAAACAAAACCTTTTTTTGAGAGGATTCAGTTTAGCAGACACAAATCCATACCCAGCTGTCCCTTGACTCGAGTAAAACCAGGCAGCAACTCAGCTGACAGTATATTTTGCACCAGACCCTCAGCTAGCTTTATGCAAGATACCAGATGCCAGCCAATTGCAACCTTTCCTCCTGTCTCTTATGCTAGGACTTTCCTTTCTAATTACAGCAAAAGGTTTGCAGGCATTGAAAAATTAAAAATAAAATCGGGCTTGTTCAAAACAGGTTCACTCTTGAACTAGAGCAAATTAGATGCAGTCTGGGTTTTTAATACCATTTGACTGGCTGGCTAGCTAAGAATTGGCTCCCACACAGCACAATAGCACTGAGATTTAAGAAAAGGTCTTTTAGTTTGACCACATGATCCTATAACCACCAGTTGACACATACCCACATGCCCTTCCCCATGCCACAACTTGGCAGTAGCCTATATTTTGTGTTCTGAAATATTGGCATTCTAAGCCAAATACGTGAGAGAATTAGTCATGGATTTTGTTTCTCTTTGACTTCATACATTTAAGGTAAATTTGTAGATGTTAATAATTACAATTATGGGTTGTAGAGCACAACACTAATGATACTTTATCGTATGCCTAGTTTCATCACATCACAAAGTTGAGTTCTTACCAAAACCCATCAGTACTGGGTTAAGAATCTGTGGGGGTTGGGGACATGTAAAAATTTACCAACTTCCCTTTCTTCTCTCCCTCTTTTCAGCTACTTCAAGATTATCCTTGAAGGAGATATTTATTATTTATTTATGATTATTCACCGTGAAAAAGCAAAATAATTGCAATGCAAGTAAAGTGTAAATCACAAATCAAATGTGTAGTGCTTCCACAGAAGGTCCAATTTTAACATAAGCGATGCATAAATTAGAATGTACTGTTTCTTTATGGGTTACATAGAAACTTTTGACTTTTAATCTGAACCTGAATACTAGAGAGTAGCTGCCTTAAAGTGTGACTTGTAAATTAAAGTGATATTCCTTCTTCAGACCTGATGGGCAGGTTGGAGATAAGAGTCCTAGATGATGATTTCTATCTCTTTTGTTTCTGTTTATCTCCAGAGAGGATGTTTTCATATGCCAAATAGAAATCCTTACTGTGCAAGTGTTCCTTATCTGTAACCACAGCAGAGCTCTTCCTTAATTAGGTGTTTTAGCCCCATTTCTATCTCAGCTGCTACGACCACCATCACCTTCAACATTATCATCAATTAATATTGAGTGCTCATTGAATGATAAATACTAAGTTAAACCAAAGCATTCTACATGTAAACAAAAAGACAGCAAAATGTCTCAGAAAATCAGAGAAGTATGGATTTTTAAGGTTCCCCCCAAAAAAGATTTTATAAATCATGTAGTCTAAATCTTTTTTTTGCTGCAACTTGCTGATGTCTTCATCTAGATTTTATGGGACATGTAATTTTATGGGACATCGCCCCGCTAATATCTCTGAGGATTTCTGACAGAGTCCTGTTATTTCCTTGTCTTCTCTGGCTGAGATTTCCTGCTTCCATTCATTTGTTGCTCACCCCCCAGCCTCCTCCCACTCCCTGCATGTCCTATCCCTTGAATTGTTACATTGTACCTTGGTAGACCTTACTTCAAGCTCAGTCTGTTACTTCCTCCAAAGTACCTCAAGATCAAAACAAATCTTTATTAAAGGTAGGTTAGGTGTGTGTGTGTTGAGAGATGTTCAACACATAAAAACAACAACAAAACAACCTTAAATTAAATATGATTAGGCTTCTAAATTCATGAAAGTCTCTTGACAGTAGCTTCCACCAGGAATGTCTTGTAGACTGTCCCTTCTTAGACCCTGATCTCCTACTACCTTCTGCTTTCCTCTTCCTTTCTCACCTCTCCTCGTCTCTCTGGCTGCTTAGCATATCCCCTAATTGCCCTTCCCTTCCTAGGCTGTCAAACACCAAAATTTGCACTTATCATAGAGAGTTATTTTGTCATTGTTATTTCCCCAAATCTTCCAGACTATGTCTTTGGCATATTTTTAATAATTTTTTTATTGTGGTAAAATACATGTAACACGAAATTTACTATCTTAACTGTTTTTAAGTGTAGCTTTAATGATAATAAGTATATTCATATTGTTGTGCAACTATGACCAGTGTTTTTTTTATAACCAAATGACCAAAAGGTGATGATTCTGTTAAGCAAAAACAAACAAAAACTATTCACTCTCAGACTGTGTTTTGAAGAGATTTATTTATTTGAGAGAGAGAGACAGAGAGCAAGTGCTCAAGAAGGGGGAAGGACAGAGGGAAAGGGAGAAGGGAGAGAGACAGAATGTCAAGCAGACTCCCTGCTGAGCGCAGGTCCCAACGCAAGCTTGATCCCACAACCGTGAGATCATGACCTAGCCGAAATCAAGAGTGAGATGCTTACCTGACTGAGCCACCCAGGCACCCCTCTAAGACAGTTTTTTTTTTAAGATTTTATTTATTTATTTGACAGAGAGAAATACAGCCAGCGAGAGAGGAAACACAAGCAGGGGGAGCAGGAGAGGAAGAAGCAGGCTCCCAGCATAGGAGCCTGATGTGGGGTTCCATCCCAGAACACCGGGATCACGCCCTGAGCCAAAGGCAAACGCTTAACAACTGTGCCACCCAGGCGTCCCACCTCTAAGACAGTTTTAATATGAGTTTCTAAAATAATTATTATATTTGTGTATATATGAAAGAATGTGTACATGTCTATATACACATATACACATACAAACCCCCCTTAACAAAGATACACATTTCTCTCTGAAATGCAACAGGACCTCCTTAGATTGGCCTGCCTATCACTTAGAAACAACTGGCAAATTTTATAGATTGTTATATCCTCCCAAAAGAAAGAATTCATTATGTAAATCATGACCAATAGTGTACATTTTATATATATACATAGGCTTTTGTGGACAAGGCAACAATGGAGAGTGAAGTTTATATTGCATATTACACACCATACTTCCCCGCAGATTGTCTAAATACCTTCTTCTTTCACCAACATTTAAATTCCTATGTCAACTACTACCTCCTTTCTAGTTCCTTCAACTTACACTCTCTTCTCTCTGTCTTAGTCCCCTCACGTTTTCTCCCCTTTCCTGTTTTCTATATCTGCTCTTCTTCTCTTCCTCTACACAGGATCTTTTTTCCCAAGTTTTCCTATCCCTTTTATGCTGATCAATTTAACTTACTAACGTACTCTGGGTTTCTTCAATTTGAGTCACCACCCATCACCATGCTCAGCATAACAAGGGACCTTCATTTTTCAAAGTTAGTGGCAAGGGATTGTAAATTATGACAATATTTTTTAGATTTAACACTTATTAAATGAGGATGCATCAAAATTTCAAATGCCCATAACATTTGTCCTAGCCATTACCTTAGGAATTTATTTGTAAAAATATTTGCACACATGATGTATGCATAAAGTTATTTATTGCAGCATTATTTTTTAATAGATAATGATGGGAAAAAACATGACAACCCATTAAAAAGGGATAGTTTAATATTGTACATTTATACACTGGAATACCATGCAGGTGTCATAAAAAATTCAGGAAAAAATTATATTGAAATGATAAGATTTCCAAGGTATACTATTAAGTGAAAAATCAAGGCACAGAAGAAGAGTTTACAGAGTATACTATCATTTGAAAATTTGTGTGTGTGTATTTGTGTGTGTATCAATTTTTGCTTTTATTTACACAAAAAGTTCTCTGGAAGAGTAAGCAAGAAATAACAATGGGTTAGAGATGAAAGCTTGTTGGACCCTGTTTGGGATGGATCAGACTCATATATATTAAACTCTATGCCCTAAAAACAGAGAAAACACATTTTAGTTTCCTCCAATACTGATGGAAAAAGTGACTATGATATAGCATTTAAAAATAATAAAAATTAATGCATCCAAACTTTTTATGAAGCCCATATAGCACATCAAAACCTAAAAATGCATAAAAAGAACAGTGCACATTGATCTCCCTTATGAATATCAAAGTAAATCCTAAATAATATATTATTAGGAAGAATCTAACAGTATATGAAAAGAATACATTCTCCTGACCAAGTGGGGTTTATTCTAGGTATGCAACAATACTGCTCCATGTTAATAGATTAAAAAGAAAAAAAATCAGATAAACATATTTATAGGTGCTGATAAGGCATTGGACAAAATTTTACATCAACTCTTGACTTAAAAAAAAAGCCTGACTCAGTCAGTTAAGGGGCTGACTCTCAATCTCAGCTGAAGTCTTGATCTCAGGGGTGGGGTTCAAGCCCCATGTTGGGCTCCATGCTGCGCATGGAGCCTAGTCAAAAAAAAAATAATAGTAATAAATAAAAAATTAAAAAGGGCCAGGAATAAGAAAAGAAATACACACGTATTTTAAATAAAATAGGAAAGATGAATACTTCCTAGCAAAATGGGAATTGACACATAATGTATTTCAACGCTAAAGTCAATATCCTGCCTGTCAGAAAAACACTAGACGCATGACCAGTAAATTCCAGAATACCAACGTGTCAAATTCACTACTGTTACTTACCACTGTTCTAGTAGCAGTAGCCATTATAATGAGGGAGGAAAATAGAGGTAAAAATCATTTAAATTGGGAAATAGAATGTGAAATTATCATTTTTTTTCTTTAGAGAGGGAGAGAGAGGTGGTGGGGGAGGGGCAAAGGTGAGGAAGAGAGAATCTTAAGCAGGCTCCATGCCCAGTACAGAGCCCGACGCAGGGCTCGGTGTCACAACCTTGAGATCCTGACCTGAGCTAAAATCAAGAGTGAAAAGCTTAACCAACTGAGTCACCTGAGTATCCCTAAAATTATCATTTTTAATGTTCTGATTGTACACGTGAAAGATCCTGAAGATTCAGCTGAATGATATATTCCAAACAATAAGATAATACAGAAATGTGGAAGAGTGCAAAACTAATATACCAAATCCAGATCTTCCTATGTAGAGACAGGAACAAATTACAAAATATCATGGCAGAAAAAAAATCCAAATTACAATAGCAAAATAATAACAATAAAAGATAGTGGGGGAAAAAACAAGTAAATAGAATTACACTTTTGTATACTACAAGAAGAAAAAATTAACACTGAGGAGCAAAAAGAAGGCTTTAACAATTGGAAAAGATGGATTTATTCAATAATATATGTCAAGGCTATTGAAAAAACATCTGAAAAAATTGGATTCCTAACTTATACTATATCCCAAAATAAATATCAACTGGATAAAAGATTTTATCATAAAAATGAACAGGGAAGCAATAAAAAGAAAGCATGGAAGATTAAAAAATCTGGTAAAAAATCTAAAATACATATCATAGGTAATGTAATAAATTCTTATCAATATAAGGAGCTCCTATGATTCAATAAGAGAAAAAAAAAGAAGCCAATAGAAAACTAGGTAAGGAGCATGAACAGTTCTCAACAAAGGAGAAACAAATGTCTTTTAAAGATTTATTTATTTATTGAAAGAGAGAGAGTGTACCTGTGAGTAGGGGGAGGGGCAGAGTGAGAGAATCTTAAAGCAGACTCACCCTGCTGAGCCTGATAGAGGGCTTAATCTCACAATCCATGAGATCATGTCCTGAGCTGAAACCAAGAGTCGGTCACTTAACTGGATGAGCCACCCAGGAACCCCAAAACAAACGTCTTTTAAAACATATAAAGTTAACTTCACTCATAATAAGAAAAACATAAAATTTAAAATGTAAGATGACTTTTTCATTATATTAGTTTGGTAAAAGTGGCATTCTAATGCGGTGTTGGCAAAGTATATATTAGTACAACTTCTATAGAAGACAATCTGTTGATATCTATCAAAATTTACAATGTTTATTTGCTTTAACCTTGAATTTGATTTCTAGGAATCTATTATACAGATATATTCACATATATGCATGATTATGTGTGTATAAGAATGATGCCACATTGTTATTAACAGAAATATTAAAAATTAAAAAACCCAAAATATCCACTAATAAAGGGTTATGAGTTTTGTAACTTATGACAAATTCAAATGATATAAAATTCCTTAATTGTAAAAGGAATGAGTTAATTATAGGTACCGAAATGGAAGGACTCTTTAGATGGAGTTTTATGTGAAAAAAACAAGGTACAAAAATTGAATATATTTATCATTTGTGTAAATAATACATATATATGTATGTGTATATGTTGACAGAATATATATGAAATATACATAAGAAACTGGTAAGAGTGGTTGTCACTGGGAAAGGGAACAAGGAAATTTACTTTTTACTATTTTGGCTTTTTGGAATTATATACTATTCACATGTTTTACCTATTCATAAATACAACTTTTTAAAGTCTCAAGAGAGAAGAGTGAGTCAGTGTGGCATGGTTTTCATGGAAGCAATTTGTTCATACAATTATTACTTGTTAAGTTATTTTGTATTGGTAACATTTAATTGTTGCTTTAAGTATGTTCAAAAATAGAACACTATAATCCAAGATTGAAAGAAAAGATGATTGCGTTAACAGAAGTAAGCATAAACCAGTTAAAACAATTAAAACCAGCAGAAAATGTCAAAACTTTGAGAAACAGTGTAGGATTTTCCAAGGTAGCTTGGTGTGACCGATATAGGTTTTCATGTACGACAATCACTTAAGCAGTAAGCACTGCCTTAAAGGTGCTAAAGAGATCAAGACTCCCTGTGTGAGGTGTGGGGAGAAGACTGTCTCCCATACACGTACAATCACTGGTGATGGAAGAGATTTCGAAGAGTATGAGGAAGACTTGGACACCAATTAAAATCACGTTCCTGAATAATGAGCATGTGATTCTTTGGAAACTATTTGCTATTGTGGAGAAATTCCATGTTTTGTGAGTCTTTTTGGCCCAGTGGATACAAATCATTGCACACTTGCATGGTGTCTGGTCTCCTACTCCTTAGGAGAACTGTGGTGTCTGATTCTCTCATTTAGTGGACATTTGGCTTCTGCACTTACTCAGTCATTGTGTAACCCCTCTTCATCCTTGCATTTTCTTATCAGATCCTTGACTCACCCTATCCTCTCACCCATACCTCTGCTCCCAGACCACCTTGGAAGTAGAAAATAGGCGTCAAAATTTTTATTAAGTCAACTCTTCAGAAAACCAGAACACATTATTCAATACTATGAATAAAAGGAGAAGCAAAGATAGATATGGAGTAAAAAAAAAAAAAAACACAAAAAAACCAGTGAAATACACACATAAGAACATGCAGAGAAGGACTCTCTCGCAATTGTGTCTCATTTATCACCAAAACCAATCTACTATTGGGTATTATTTTCAGTTTTAACTCTTCCAGAAGTCCTTAAACCCATTTCACTTCCTAACAGAATCCCCCAGGAAAAAGATGTGAACTTAAATCAGCTTTTTTTTATCCAATTGCTTTCTGAATTTCTCCATTAAGATTTACTACATCACAGAAGTCCAAAGTTTTCAGCAAGGTTGTTTCTGCACCCAATGACCCCAAAGACCTCAAATTCCCTATAAAAATGGCTTCCTTTTTAATGGTGCTCTAATGGCCTAAAGATAGAAAACCCTTATTTAAGTAAATAACTTAATGGGAAGGTATCTAATGTTACTGAAAATTAAGAATCCTTCTAAACATCATGTAATATTTATCTCCTTAGAGACTAAGCAAACATTTATTCCTTATTTACAGTGCCAAACATCAGAGAAAAAACTTTGAAAAAAAAAATCCTAAGCCTGGCTGTTTCTTGATACCTCAATATTTGATATTATATAGAAAAAAACCATAAACTTTTGTCTTACATTGTTTTTATTTGAATTTTAAATTGCTGACCCCATCTTTTTATGGAGGTGCATCAAATGGTCCCTTGAAGGTAGACAGATGATATTACTAATCATTTCTACTATGAAATGGTTAAGTCAGTGAAAGTAAGAACTAGAATCTCTCTCCTGAACTCCAGACCTGAATGTCCACTGTCTTCAAGATATTTTCACCTGGTTGTCGTCTAGGGGTTGTGACTCCATGGGTCTTCCTCACAATCCAGTTTCTTCTCCTATCACATCCTACTCAAGGACTGACATCTATCTTGTAACTCAGGCCAGAAACCCTTGTCTCAGTTTTGACTCTTTCCTTTTTTTTTTCCTGATAAATCCAGGAAATCACCAGTCTTGTTAGAAAAATTGTAAAATGCACACACACACACCCCTTTCCAGTGAGATATTGAGAGTCAGACAATCAGCTCTTGGCTGAATTAACCATTTAATTTTTCTCTTAAACTCATCTTGTCCCCTCCAAATTATTCTTGACACTGCAAACGGTGATCTCTTTCAATAAAACAATGAAACTGACTTGTCTACATTGCAAATCCGATCATTTCACTACTCTACTAAGAATTTGTAATACAACACACTGGCCTCAAGAACTAAGTGAAAATTCTTGCAGCTCTAAGGCTGGGCATGAACAGACCCCTGCTTATGACTCTAGCTTCATGCTTTCTCCAAGTTCCAGCCCTACCAAACCACTTAGGGTCCTCACAATACTCTGAGCACTCTCTTCTGCCTCCATCACTTCGCAGACACTCTTACTCCTGTTTAACTGTCTGTTCAGCCTCAGCTTGGATTTCAGATCTTCAGATTTTGTTGGACCCTCCTTAGGCCCACACCTCTGCCAAGACTGGGTCAATGGGTCCCTGTCTGACATCAGCTACTGTAACCACCTATGCTTCCTCATGTGACATGAGGCATTACCTATATTACAAATGTCCCTTTCTTACTCTGTATCACTTAGTAAATAATGAAAAACTTGACATAGAGACGGACCCAAACCCAGCAGAATTCCTAGCACACGGTAGGCATTCAAGAAGTGTTTGTTTCATGATTGACTGTTTGAGTGAGTGAAAGAGTGAATCTCAACGCCACATACACTCAAGTTGAAATCAATATTCCAAGACAAGCCATGTCCCAGTCAAAGGACCTGAAGATCCTGGGCAGTCAGAAACCCAGAGGAACAATAATCTTCTCACTGACAACCACAATCTTTGTAGAAACCCTGAGGAAAATACCTGTTCAGTGATGCCAAACTGCTATGCAGACAGTTAAATTTGATTCTTAAGTGCCATACTGGGATCTTTCCCCAGTATGCCTGGACCTGCAGCATCACAGGTCTGTGTGCAATGAATAGAAGGCAATCAGTGGGTCTCCCTATCAGAAAGAACATTTCCAATAAAGACTAGAAAGAGTAAGTGGGTATTTCTCTCCTTCCTTCCCTCTTTCTTTCATTCTTTCCTTCCTTTCTTCACAGAGTTAGGGTTCAAACACACACACATACATGCGCACACAAAGATCCACACTTACAAATTGCCATTGCATCTTCTTGTCATAGAGCAGCAGGGCAAGTACACAGACAGGCAGTGTTTCACAAATATCCAACGTGAGCTCTCGGTTGCATTAAATATTTATCACCCAGTGTCTTTCCATTGAGTACTTAGGTATATTTAATTTTTTCAGTGTTATTTTCTGTCTGGAATTAAAATAATGGCCTTGGCCAAAGATAGAAAGGATTTGTAATGCAGATATAGATAGCAGAGCATCCTGGAAACACCTATCCTCCACTCACTGTATTGATGTGAGATTAGGAAGGTGCATCTACACTCATAAAACATTCTGAGCATCTGTCTGTTTCACTTTGCATAGGGGGAAAGAAAAAGATATGGAAGGGAAAGTTGGTAATTGTGGTATAAATTCTTTGGTCTTAAGGGCTATTTCACCCCAAAAGAGAAAAGGAATTAGCCTTAGGCCAGTCTGACTAGGGGAACATCAAGTTTATTGACACTGCTAACTGGAAGAAGGCCTAGGAGGGGTTTGAGAGGGTGTCTGGCTCCTCATTTTCACAGGGCAGCTGTAGCCCCAAAATGTGGCACTGGTAATAAGATGATATACTTTCAGTCAACGGCATTTGTAGTTTTCCTCACCTCCCCCCAGCTATTAAAGCTGTATTCAGTGGGAGACACATAGTAATTTGTTGAAAATCACTATTTGCTAAGAAACTCTCGCAAAACCCCAAGAGCCCATTATATTAACAGAATTGACAAGAAAATAAATGTTTTTGACAAGGAAGTGCTCCTATCCAGGGAAGATGGCTGCAACATTGGTGATTATTCAGCGAATCAAACTTATTTAAACACACTATCTCTGATACTTAATAAATGTTATAGTGTGGCTTTTTGTGGCTAATAAAACTTGGTTTACATTCCACCCTGAGTCTTCTATGATTCGCCTCCCTGGGCTCACTTAAAGTGCATTAAGAAGCAGCAAGCAAGATCAGGACGATTTGCTGCAAAACTTAAATAATTCATTTATGCACCACTGCTTTCAGACTGTGTTTTTACAAATGCTGTAATGAGACAAGCTGTGAAATGTTTTACATGGGGTAAAAAGCAGGGAAATCACTGAAAGAAAACCCCCCTTTCCATGCCATATTTCCTTGAGGTTCAGGACTAAAACAGGGAAAGCATGTCTTACAAAAACATTTCTGCTACTTACCTACTTCCCATGCATATGACATCAACTAGACCTCATTTATACTTTTCCATTAACTAGAATTAAAGTCATGTCATATTTGGGAGACTTGATTCCTGAGTTAATTTATAAAACTGATCTATGTCTAATCAAATTCCCAAAAAGATACTTGGGCTGAAAGACTTTACAAAATTATTTCAGACTTTATCTAAATAAACTACTGGGCAAGAATAACCAACACATACTATAAAATAAAAAATGATGTGCATTTGAACTGTTAGACAATAAAGAGTATTATAGGGACACCTGGGTGGCTCAGTCAGTTAAGTGTCTGCCTTCAGCTCAGGTCATAATCCCAGGGTCTTGGGATGGAGCCCCACATCGGGCTCCCTGCTCAGCAGGGAGTCTGCTTCTCCCTGTCTGCTGCTCCCCCTTGCTTGTGCTCTCTTTCTCTCTAAAACAAATAAATAAAATCTTTTTAAAAAAATAAAGTATATTATAAAGCCATGATATTTAAATGAGTGTGGCACTAACCATGGAATAAATAGGCAATCAACGGAACAGTCTAAAAAGAACTATGTGAAATAGGGAAAAACAGTCTAGAAACAAGTGAAGATTATTTACATATTAAATATACAATAAAAGCAGCACTGCAAACAAATGAGAGAAGAATATATATATTTTTTAAAAATTCAAAAATAGTTTTTTGAAAAAGAGATTGTATTCAAGGAATTTACCAACCGAAATTCTAAATAAAGGGATGACTTAAATATCACAAGTGAGATTTAAAAGATCTATGAAAGATTTATCAAGATTTAGAAAAAAATTTAAACATTTATATAATTTTGGAGAGATAAATGTCATTCTAAGCATAACACAGAGATAAACAGCAAATAAAGAGATTATTATATTTTATTACTGAAAAATATGAAAACAGGCACATGTATGTAAAAACACTATTAACATAAAAGACAAAAAACAAATTAGAAAAAAATTTATATGTGTATAGAGCATGGGATTACTATTACGTAGATTTTCTACAAATCAAAAAGAATGAAAATTTTTTGAAAATGAGTAAAGAATATGATTAGATAAGACAGAAAAGAGGAAATATATAAAATAATAAGATTATTTACTTATATTGAAGTAAGTCGACACATATTACATTAGTTTCAAGTGTACAACATAGTGACTTAACAAGTCTATACATTATGCTATGTTCACTGTAAATGTAGCTACCACCTGTCACCATACATCACTATTAATATCATTGACTATATTGCCTATGCTGTGCTTTTATCCCAGTGACTTATTCATTTCATAACCAGAAGGCTGTATCTCCCACTCTCACCTCTTTTGGCCCATTCACCTATCTCTTCCCTTCTGGCAACCACCAGTTTGTTCTTTATTTATGTGTCTGTTTCTGTTTTGTTTGTTTTGGTTTTTAGGTTCCATGTATAAGTGAAATCATATGGTATTTGTCTTTGTCTGATTTATTTTCTTAACATAATACCCTCTAAGTCCATCCATGCTGTCACAAATGGCAAGATCTCATTCTTTCGTATGGCTGAGTAATATCCCAGTGTATATACACGTCACATCTTCTTTATGCATTCATGTATTGGCAGACATTTAGGTTGCTTCCATATCTTGACTATTATAAATAATGCTGCAGTAAACATAGGGTGCATGTATCTTTTCAAGTTAGCATTTTTGTTTTCTTTGGGTAAATACCCAGTAGTGGAATTGCTGGATTGTATGGTATTTCTATTTTTAGATTTTTGAGGAACTTCCATACTATTTTTCACAGTGGCTGAACCAGTTTGCATTCCTACCAACAGTGCATGAGGGTCCATTTTTCCCCACATCCTCACCAATACTTGATGTTTCTTATGTTTTTGATACTAGTCATTCTGACAGGTATAAGGTGATATCTCATTGTGGTTTTGATTTGCATTTCCATGATGATTAGTGATATTGAGAATATTTTCATGTGTCTGTTGGCCATCTTTATGTCTTCTTTGGAAAAATGTCTGTTCAGGTCCTCTGCCCATTTTTAATCAGATTATTTATCTTTCTGGTGTTCAGTTGTGTAAGTTCTTTATATACTTTAGGTATTAATCCCTTATTCGATATATTATTTGCAAATAACTTCTCTGATTCCTAGGTTGCCTTGTTGTTTTGTTGATGATTTCCTTTGCTGTGCAAAAGCTTTTTATTTTGGTGTAGTCCCAATAGTTTTTTGTTTTTTGTTTTTGCTTTTGTCTCCCTTGCCTCAGGAAGTGTATCTAGAAAAATGTTGCTAAAGGTGATGTCAAAGAGATTACTGCCTATGCTTTATTCTAGGAGTTTTATAGTTTGAAGTTTTACATTTAGATCTTTAATTTATTTTATTTTTGTGTACTGTGTAAGTCCGGTTTCATTCTTTTGCATGTAGCTATCCAGTTTTCCCAGCACTGTTTATTAGAGAGACTATCATTTCCCCATTCTATATTCTTGTCTCTTTTGTCATAGATTAATTGACCATATGAACATGGGTTTATTTCTGGGCTCTCTATTCTGTTCCATTAGTCTTTGTGTTTGTTTTTTGTGCCAGTACCATACTGTTTTGATTACTACAGCTTTGTAGTATATCTTTAAATCTGGGACTGTGATACCTCCAGCTTTGTTCTTTCTCAAGATTGCTTTGGCTAGTCAGGACCTTTTGTGGTAACATACAAATTTAGTATTATTTGTTCTAGTTTGGTGAAAAATGCTATTGAAATTTTGGTAGGGATTACACTGTGTCTGTAGATTACCCTGGGTAATATGGACATTTTAACAGTATTAATTTTTCCAACCTGTGAGCATGGAAAATCTTTCCACTTGTTAAAGACAACCATTTGTTTGTTTGTTTTTCTCATCACAACAGCAAGGATAAAAGATTAACTCCTAATGTTGGTGAGGGTATGGGAAAATAGTCACCCTGCTAAACCTCTGATGAAAGTGTTAGTTCAATATATATTTTCAAATGACTGTCTCACAATATTTTTAAAAATTCATCTTTTGAACCAGAAATTTCTCTTCTAGGAATTTATGTAAGGAAACGATCAGAGAAGTTTACAAAGATGTAGTATAGGGAAGCTTATTACAAGGTTATTCATAATAGTAAAAACTTGAGGAAAACAAAATATTCTCAAAGCAGAGTACTTTCATATTGTGGAATACTATGTAGATATTAATAAAAATTTTTGGAAGAAATATTTACATAAGGAAACAGTCATGACATTTTGAAGCAAAAGGCAAGCAACAAAACAGCATGTAAAATATGCTGCTAATCTGTTTAAAACTTATATATGAATACACAGACACATACACATACAACACTGAAACAGATCAGATATATCAGGACACAGAAAGAGTGGAAGTAAAATAAAGAGAACTACTAACCAAAATAAATCCGATATAGTTGTATTAATATTGGGCAAATTAATTTTTAAGGGGAAAGGATCACTAGACAAAGGAAGGAAGGAAGGAAGTCACTACCTCTAGATAATGTCCAAAGCATCAGGAAGTTTAAACAATTCTTAACTTATATTCACTTAATAACAAAATTTCAAAACCTGGTGGGATGTTTATAATGTATGACCTCAGTAAATGATCCATAAGGAAACAAAACAGTTAATAAATATATAGAATATTTCAGAATATAGTTAACAAGCTTATTCTAATAGGCATAAATAGAAAAGTTCCTCTTCTTCTCCACTACCCCTAACTGGAATTCCAAGAACACTGTGATATTTATGAAAATTGATCTTTTGTTGGCTTTAAAGCAAGTCTAAATTTTCAAAGGGCAGGTATCATAGAAAACACATTCTCTGCAGACAGTGTAATTCATTTATGTACCAATAAAAATATCACTTTGGAATGTCTATATACTTGTAAACTAAGAAAAAAATATTTCATGTGCTTTATAAGTAAAAGAAATAATAGGAATCCGAAGTACTCAAAACTGAATAATAAGAAAATACTACTTATTAAAATGAATAGAATGCAGCTAAAACAATATTTAGAGGGAAATGTGTGACCTTGAATGCATACACTAGAAAGACTGGAAATATAGGAGCTAAACATCCAATTTTAAAAGTTAGAACCTAAACAGAATAGACCCAAAAGAAGTATAGCAGTGACAAAAAATATGAAGTCAGAAATGAATAAACTAGAAAACAAAGACAACAAGGGTTAAAAAATTAATTAAAAAAATAAATTTGATCAACCTCAGGAAAGAATGATTAGAAAAAAAGATGTAACAGTGATCTCAGAAGACAGCAAACGCATTTTTTTTTAAAGATTTTATTTATTTATTTATTTGACAGAGAGAGAGACAGCCAGAGAGAAAGGGAACACAAGCAGGGGGAGTGGGAGAGGAAGAAGCAGGCTCCTAGCAGAGGAGTCTGATGTGGGGCTCGATCCCAGGACGCTGGGATCACGCCCTGAGCCGAAGGCAGATGCTTAACAACTGCACCACCCAGGCGCCCCAAGCAAACGAATGTTAAGGACAACTTCACACCAGTAAATTTTTAAGTTTAGTTGAAATTAACAAATTTGAAGAAAATTATCAATTTAAAGTTATCTCAAGAAAAAAAATTAAATATCTTGTAATCTTTAAGGGAAATGATTTAATAGCTAAAATCTTCCCATGATGAAAAAAGTAGATTTATTTTAAGGAACAGATAATTATGAATGTCACAAAAATTCTTTCAGAAAACAGAAAATGAGGAAATGCTCCCCAACTACTTTCATGGGGCTACTGCAATAAGATACAAAATTATAAAAATTACAAAACTATAGGCCAGTATCACTCGTGAACCTAGATACAAAAATCCTAAATAAATGTATTAGCAAACATAACCTAGAAATGGATAAAACTAACCAAGTTGGTTGGCCCAGTTATGCAAGGTGAGTTTAAAGTTGAAAAATACCAATAGTGTAATTTACTACATTAACATATTAAAGAAGACAAACCATATAACCACCTTACTATGAAGCACAAATTGTGTTTGATAAATCCAATACTCATTTATGCATTAAAAAGAAACAACCTCTTAATAGACTAGGAGTAGAAGGGAATTTCCCTATTCTGGTGATGGGTAGTTATGAAGAAATCCCACAGCAAACATCATTTTAGTGGTGAGAAATTAAAAACATTACTTTTAAAATAAGAAACCTGACAAAAATGCCTTCATCGTCACTTTTGCTCACCAATATAGTTATAATTTCAGCTAGCACAATAAGACAAGAAAAAGACAAAATTACAATGAGTGCAAAGAAAGAAAACTTCCATTATTTATAGATAATAGTGTTGCTTATGTGAAAACCCAAAGGAATCTACAGGAAAACTATTAGAATTAACCCATGAATACATAAAGCTTGCTGAGTATATAATCAAGATACAAAATTAAATGTATTTCAATATGACTGTATACTTTTAGGAAAAAAAGTTTAAAAATATACACCATATATAATCACAAATAAACAAAAAGGCATCTAGGAATAGTTTTTAAAATATATATACAAGACCTTTATGGAGAAGATTATGAATTTTTATTGAAAGACAATAAGGAAAACCTAAATAGATGTAGAAAATTACCATATTCATAGATAGGAATAGTCAATATTGTAAAGACATCAAATCTTCACAAATTCATGTCCAGGTTTGATGTAATCTTTACCAAAATTCTAGTATCTGTGTGTAGTGTGTGTGTGTGTGTGTGTGTGTGTGTTTAATTTGACAGGAAATTCTAGAACAAAGTGTAAAGAACAGCCAAGAAACTGCTAAATAAAATATAACAAGGTGTGGGGAGGGCAGAGAGAGGAGAACTTAACTTGCTAAATAATTAGAATAATATAGGGTGAGAAACAGTCTCACTTATACAAAGCAGCTTGACATAGGACAGAGCTAAGTAAGACTGAAGAGGAGTGATGGGTGCAAGGGCTGGCTGATAATTCACACAATATATAGAAACAATCCAAATGGATTAAGGATTTAAAAGTAAAAGGTAAAATTTTTAAGCTATTGGAGGAGAAAACATACAGGAGAATATCCTTATGATGTCAGTGTGAGGAAGGGTTTTTTTTTTTAATTAATTTTATTTTATTATATTATGTTAATCACCATACAGTACATCCCCTGATTCTGATGTAAAGTTTGATGCTTCATTAGTTGCGTATAACACCCAGTGCACCCGGAAGGGTTTTTAAAACAAGACTAAATCAAAAGCAAACTAAAAAAAAAAAGACGATGTTAAAAGTAAGACTTCTGCTCATCCAAACAACAACCACCCCCCCAACACATCCTATAGAAGGACTAAAGACAAGCATAAACTGGAAGCAGATGTCTACTACACACGTAACTGTCAAAGTCTTATATAGAATGTAAGTAGCTTTGGGGAAGAGGAGGAAGGGAAGGAGGGGGAGGAGAAGGAAACAACTAAGAGATAAATGGCCAAGAGCAGGCATCTCACACACACAAAAGTAAACCCAACAAATAAAGAATATTCAGTCTCCTTATTAATCCAGAGAATGGAAATTAAAATAAAATATTAGGTTAATGTTTCACATTTTCTAGACTATCAGATATGTAAAAGTATGATAGTAGTAAGTGTTGGTGAAACTGTGAATCTATAGGAACTCTTGAACAACCATGCTGGTCTGAGCCATTTCCACTTTTGCCCTGGATAAATTATTGGATGTGTGTATCAGGTGACATGTACTATAATAGATATAGTAGCCTCATTCATAATAATACAAGTTAAATGACTCAGATGTCTAACAACAGTAACATAGACTAATAAATTCTAATATACTCATATAAAAAGAAACACCTTGCAGTGATACAAGGGAATGAAGCCCATGACACAATGTGGCAGTTCTTAATATCACAGTATTGAGTAAAAAAAGGCAAGTCAAGAATACACAAGGAATCTGTATATCCAAAGAAAGATAAAACAACAGGAAAATGAAATAATGTATTGCTTGAAGAGAGGCGCATAGATGATCAAATATAAAGAAGAGCAATGAATGATGAACACAAGTTTCAGTATATTTACTTCCTGGAGTTCGGAAGATTGATGTGGTCAGGAAGGAGCACATGGGGGCTTGAAAATACAGGACAAACTCTATGAAACTGGAAAAATGTGTTTTAAACTACATAATCTCCTGCATGCATGATATATTTTACGATTTCTTAATTCAGAAAAACTTCTAAGACGTAATGGTGAGTTGATAGGTGATTTTGAAGACTTCTCTATTTTGCTTATTTGAATTTTTTAATTATGTCAACAATGAACACAACATATTTGTGTTGTAAATTTTAAAACATTTGTGGAATGAGACATAGTTTTTTAAAAATCTGCATTAATGGACATGTCTAGTCAGCTCAGCAACTTTAGTACCGAGTTGATCTCACATCAAAAGGGTTATCCATGTGATGACAATCTGTTCATTCACGGGCCAGGGAATTCTGCAACAACTTTCTGAACTACTGGATACAAATACAGAAATGTTAATGCTTACAAAGAACTTATAAACAGTATTACTTTTCATCTAAAGACAGAAAAATTTTCCAAAATTTTACTTACATATGTAAGACCAGTTTTAAAAGTTCAATACTTCTAAAAAGTACTTTTAATTTAAAGTAATTTTTATCTGTTTTATCTGCCTATCCATATAATAATATAGCCACAATCAAAGAACATTTTAAAAATAGGTAAAAGAGAAACTGCCACTCTTGATTCTACCATGCTGAGATAGCCACAGTTAGCACCTAGTTGTTTTCCCTTCCAACAGATATTCCTAAGCATAGATATTTTCCTTCAAAGCTTTAATTCTAGTGAAGATTCATGTCTTTATCCTCCTTTCTGAAGTCTTAATATTATATCAAAACCTATGTTGATATTGCCTAAAAAATCCCCCAAAATTATTTTAAAAGTTGTAAAATATTCTATTGAGTGGGCTTACCATAATTTACTTAATAATATTCCTATCATTCTTTTGTTTCAAGGCTTCCAACGAAATTTACAAAAACTAGTTTAATCCATAATCCTTAAAATTGCCAATGTTCCCATAGTGTCCAAGTGCTAGAAATAATGCCTGGCCTAATTCTTCCTCTACCTCTGTTGCATCCTGACTCACTACTCTGATTCCTCAGAGTTGTGACGCCGCAGACGTCTCCCAGGAGCTTGTGACTAACAATGGGGTTCTTCATTCTGTCTCAACAATGAGTCCCAGAAACCCAACCTGAGGACCTTCTCTCTAGACCACTACTTCTGAACCAACTGTCTTTATTTAGGGTTTCCCCCAAAGCAGAGCCTGAGACAAGGAGTGGAGAGCCTGAGATAGGAATATTGGGCTGTGGATGGCAGAGATGTGGGCAAGAAACGTGATTTGGCACTGGACCTCTGAGAATAATAGAGGATACCTCCAGAATTGGAGGGTTAGGAGGCTTGGTCACTTATCTGCTGGCTTCCATCTTCCACTGGCTGAGGTTTTCTTCTGGAAGGAGAAATCGTCCCCCCACCATTGGGCTGTGCTGTGTCTTGGCCAAGCATGTAGCTTTAGAGAAGACTAAGGCAGGCAGATAGGTGGTGCATTCTGGGAAGAAATGTTGGTAATTGAAGTAAGGTGGCTCCCACAGAGCATTCCAGTGCAGCTGCAGCTGCACTCAGAGTAGGGCTGAGGGAGTATGATGCTGGACTTCAAAGGTGCCTGCTACACTAATATTAAAGAACTTGAACTTTCCTCTTCTTGGAGAGAGTTTAATAGAATCTATTAAAAAGTTTAATAAGTGAGGCTCTTATTGTAACACTGCTTAGAAATACTTTGTAAGAAATAATTAAGAAAGAAATTGTGGGAAATAATGAAGGAGTTTAGTTTGGAATATTGTGATTTAAGATTTCTGTGAGACATCATCAAACTGCAGGTATTCATTTGGAAGATGAAAATGTTGTTTCAGCTTAGGGGAAAGGCCTAAATCAAGAAAAATCCCAGTGGCAGCTGAAGCCATGGGAGAAGATGAGATCATCTGGCCAAACAAATGGACTGAAACAAGAAGGCAATGACAGGAAGGAGCCGAGATGCCCTTCAGCAGATCAATGGATAAAGATGTGGTTCAAATATACAAAGGAATATTATTCAGCCATCAGAAAAGATGAATACCTATTATTTACATCGACATGGATGGAACTGGATGGTATTATGCTAAGTGAAATAAGTCAATCAGAGAAAGACAATTATCATAAGGCTTCACTCACATGTGGAATATAAGGAATAGTGCAGAAGACAATAAGGAAAGGGAGGGAAAACTGAATGGGAAGAAATCAGAGAAGGAGACAAACCATGAGAGACTCTTGACTCCAGGAAACAAACTGAGGGTTGTGGAAGAGAGTGGGGTGGAGGGATAGGGTAACCCGGTGATGGGCATTAAAGGAGGGCATGTGATGTGATGAGCACTGGGTGTTACATGAAACTAATGAATCATTGAACATTATATTAAAAACTAAAGCTGTACTATATGTCAGCTAATTGAAATTTTTTTTAAAAAAAGTAATGACAGAGCTCTCTAGAAAACCAGTTTAAAGGGTGAGCAGAGGAAGAAGAGTCAACAAAGGAGATGGGCAGAAATAATAAGGTAGGAAAATAACCAGGGAAAATGGGTTTCGGACCTAGGAGTAGAGACTTTTATGAAAAGAGTAGCCAACAGTATCACATGCTGAAGAGAGGCTTTGATGATGAAAACCGAAAAGAATTCATTAGATTTTACATCTGCGGGGTAATTGCAGCTTGGATAAAAATAACTTCAGGAGAGGGGTCAGGATAAAAGCCCATGTGGACTCCAGTGAAGTATAAATCTGAAATTGGTAAACACTAGCTCTAGTTGCATTAAGGCTGAGAGATGAACCAGGAGGTTGTAGGAGTCCAGACAATAAATTAAGAAAGCGAAAAAAATTAAGAAAACCTGCACTAATGGTGACAGTGGGAAAGCATGGATTGTCAAGTTTTGAGGGACATAGCTGAGGTAGGAACAAAATGATTTGATAGTGACTGGATTGTAGATCATAAGGCTGGAGAGAGAGACAAGTTGAAGTGCCTGGGAGATCAGGAATAGATGAGGCATTAAACAAGTTTTGAATATGTGTGATGGAACAGTTTTGAGGAAATATAATGAATTCCATCTGGGGCATGCAGTGTGTGAGATGGCTGATGTGTGATATTCTATTAGAAATATCTAGAAGGCACTTGGATTTATGGATCTTGAATTTAAGAGAGAGATAAAGATGAAAATATAGATTTGTGATTTATCTGCATATAGAAAGATAGTTATATGACCAAAATAATATTTAAGGCTCTCTACCCAGGAAAATCCTCAGAGTTAAAACAGGAGACTATAAGAGAAGGAATCCAGTTATGAAATGTGTTGGTAAAGGAATTAGGAAGGAGATACAATGCAGGAAATAAAGAACCCAGTTGGGGTGCGTGGATGGCTCAATCTGTTAAACAGCATCTGCCTTCAGCTCAGGTCATGATCCCAAGGTCCTGGGATCTGGCTCCCTGCTCAGTGGGAAGCCTGCTTCTCCCCTCCCCACTGCTCATGCTCTCTCTCTCCCTCTCTCTCGCTCTCTCTCTCTCTCAAATAAATAAATGAAATCTTATAAGAAACTAAAGAACCCAATTTCTTTTTTTTAAGATTCATTTACTTATTTGAGAGAGAGAGAGAGAGAGAGAATGTGAGTGAGGGGGGCAGGGGGAGAGGGAGACAAGCAGAATCCCCACTGAGAAGGAAGCCCAATGCAGGGCTCAATCCCAGGACCCTGAGATCATGACCTGAGCCAAAACCAAGAGTTGGTCGCTTAACTGACAGCCACCCAGGCACCCCAAGAACCCAATTTCTTATAAAAGACATGTTTCTGCTCTTACACAGATAAAGACCTAAAAATCTTCTGTCTTCTTTCAAAGTAGGATGGAAATATTTGCAAGGAAAGTGGAAAATCTCTGGCTTGAAAGTATTCCTACAGATCCCAAATCCATAGCTATAAATGAACTGCAAGATATGGCCAGACTTGTGTTTTGTAAACAAGAAATGGTTCACAGACAGAAAACTTGCATTTGGCTCTAAAATTAAAATTCATGCAGTTTGATAAATCACATATTTCCCCCTATTCCATGACGTCTGGCTTTCTCTGCTTTTCTTTTTTCTTTCAAGATTTATTTAAATTCAAGTTAGTTCACATATAGTGTAGTATTAGTTTCAGGGGTAGAATTTAGTGATTCATTAGTTGCATTTAACACCCAGTGCTCATTGCATCAAGTGCATCCTTAGTGCCCATCACCCAATTACCCCATCCCCCTACCCACTCCCCTCCAGCAACCCTCAGTTTGTTCTCTATATTTGAGAATCTCTTATGGTTTTCCTCCCTCTCTCTCTCTTATTTTTCCTTCCCTTCTCCTATGTTCATCTGTTTTGTTTCTTAAATTCCATATATGAGTGAAATTATATTTAGTATTTGTTTTTCTCTAACTGACTGATTTATTTCACTTAGCATAATGCATTCTAGTTCCATCCACATTGTTGCAGATGGCACGATTTCAATCTTTTTGATCGCGGAGTAATAGTCCAGTGCGCGTGCACGCGTGCGTGCGTGTGTGTATGTGTGTGTATACATGTCTCCATACTGCATCATCTTTATCCATTTATCAGTTGCTGGACTTTTGGGCTCTTTCCATGTTTTGGCTATTGTGGACATTGCTGCTATAAACATTGGGGTGCATGCATCTCTTCAAATCACTATTTTTTGTATTCTTTGGATAAATACTTAGTAGTGCAGTCTCTGCTTTTCTACGTTGCCTCTGATTAGAGCATTACATTAAATGATTTTTACACCCCACCTCACCTATGCTACCTCTCTTGAGCTCTTAGGTAATTTCTGTTAGCTCTTCATTAAAACAGATGGGAATGTGATTTTCTGTTTCTATTCCCCTGATGGAGGAAACTAGCCTAATTGAATCAGGCACGAGATCCATTGTGATGGAGCTTATTCTTTTGCTAAGGCCGCCATAACAAAATACCATCGAGTGTGTGGCTTGAACATCAGAAATATATTTTCTCACAGTTTTAGAGTCAGGAAGTCCATAATCAAAGAGTTGGTTTCTGGTGAGAGCTCCCTTTCTGGTTTATAGACAGTTGCCTTCTAGCTGTGTCCTCTTATGGCTTTTCCTCTATGGTGCATGGAGGGTGAGGGAGACAGGGAAAGAGGGAGAGAAAGGTGGGGGAGGGAGGAAGGGAGAAAGAGATGATGGGCTGACTGGTATATCATCTTATAAGGACAATAATTCCATCAGATCGGGGCCCTACCTTTATGGCCTCATTTAACCTAATTACCTCCTAAAAGTCTTCTCTCCAAATACAGTCACATTGGGACTTAGGGCTTCAACATATGAATTTGGGAGAGGATACAATTCAGTCCTTAGGAGGGCTCATCCTGCTGAGATAGTTCAAGAGGCATAGTAATCCAGAGCCGGGAGGCCGTGGATCTTGAGTACCTGTTTAAACTGTTAAAAGGATTCTAGAGAATCCTGTGAGAATGGAAGATTGCTGGTTGAGTCAGTTAAGATTTAAGAGTTGGCCTTTGTAAACACTTTAAAATTACAATACCTCATTTTTAAGTTAATGTGAATAAAAATTTATTATTTACTAATATAAACAATTAACTTGTACTGTAAATTTATGTAGGGCTGAGCATCTCTCAATCATGACAAATGCTAAATAACATAGAATCATTGTAAATAATATTTACATGAAAGGATGCAGGAGTAACAGTACTATAAACTCACTTGAAAATTGGTCATGTCAGAATACGGAGGATTATCTGGGAAGGTTCTTGGAGCTTATGGCTCATCCCCAGAGAAGATCCCAGAAAACCATACAATAACTCCTCGGACATCCTATAATTAGGAAGGTGAAGGCCGTTAGACTAAGAGGGCTGTTATTGACCATAGCTATATTGGCCACAGCAGCCTGGGCCTTGGCACTTGAATTTTGTCCCAAATCCACAAAAAGCTGAAAGGTAGAAATAATGAAAGGAACTTGCCTCTAGGAGTACTAAGAGACTGGGGGCACATAGCTCTCCTTTGGTGCTTCAACAAGAAAGATGAAAATGTCAGTGGGAAGAGGATTCTGTCTTTGCCTCCACACAGCAGATACAGCAGCAAGTCCAGTGTGATTATACTAGTGTTGCTGAGGCTTGAGAGAAACACAGGAAAGTATCCACAGCCACCAGTGGCAGGCAGTGGCAGAGACCAAGAGTAATGAGGGACAGCAGCTAAGGGAGCCCACTGAAGTTTTTAGGAATACTACAGAGAGATCCCAGAAACACTTGGAACCTAAGAGAAGAATCGATATAGCTGATGTTTTTACTATGGCCCCAGTGGGCTATACATGCCTTTGATTACTTTCTTCCTTAGGATGTTGAGGACAGGGATCTAAGGTATGCAGTCGCTTATGGTCTTCAACTAACTGACTGCAATGTTGGTGCAGGTCCTAGAGCATAATGCTCAAGAAGATAGGCTATATCAGTTACCTGTCCATCTACAGTGCCTAAAAAGTGTGCCACCTAGACACAGCAGGCAGGCGAGGTAAGATAACCCTTGGGTAGCCTCAACTAATTAGTGGTGGGTAGCCTATGACTCTTGAAGGCCACAGAAAGAAGGTGTGATTCAGCAGCTGGAGCACAAAAAGGTTTTGCTATTCATGTGAATTCAGTGGTCTTACACAGTCACTCCCTCTACACACACACATACACATACACACACAGAGATCATTCTTCCCCTTACTGCATCTCCCACCTACTCACTCACCCCTGAGAGTCACTCACCCCTGAGAGACACACACAGCTGCAGTTGTAAATCATCATTATTCTTCAAAGTTAACTTAGCTTTTCCCTCTAACCTTACTGCACTTGGAAGTTTATGATAGGGTAAGGAGAAATCCTCACATGCATTGGAGAAGGGTCAAGGAAGGAAGAAACGGTCACAATATTATGTGCTCCAGTCCTAACTCCTCACTCCCACCCTCCCTTCCCCCATGGAAGAATATACTTTCATGCAGATAAACCTTGACTAAACCTTCCAAGTGAGGATTCAAATTGGTTTCTAGTGTAGGAGAAGAGTTAACACCTATGGGTTCATTTTGAGCATGAGAGGGAGAATGCAATAGAAAATAAACATATAGATATCTCTCCGTGCACTAGGCTAAAAATTGTCATGACTGAAGCCCAGCCTGAACACTGTATCAGCTGCTTTACCTCAACTTTTTGCCCTTTTCCCAACATGCACATATTTATAACCTGGGTTTCCCAAACAGATTATTCTGAATTTCCGCCATCTGGTTTATGGATTTTTTTTTTTTTTGACATGCTACAGGCTTCCAAATGGTAAAGCTAGTAAGATTCTTGTTTGAGGAAAAGCAACTCTGGCAGAGTGTTGTAAAATAACAGCACATTAGCTACTTGGAAGCTGTAGCAGAGCGCCAGAGACTTCGAGAACGCAGGAAGGCTTTAAGAGGTTTTAATCAGGATGCAACAGGACTGCATTATAAGTTTTGGGAGAATATTGAAATGTTTTCTTCCATAAGTAAAGAGAGACTCTTACCGAAGGAGTAAAAGGTGAAATGTTGATTTAATTTTGCCTTCATTTTATGACTGCCTTCCCTGTAGAAAAATGGTGTGGCTTCATTTATGCAGAGACCTAGCTATTGTTTTTGTTGCTTCCATTTCTATCATGAAATAGAATCAAGACAATGTTAAAGCAGGCCTCCCTTGTTCAATGGAAGGTCCCATAAAGTTCATGTCACAGCAACATTTTTGTTAAGTGAATCCTATTACACTGTTCAATTCCATTATAAATGTCAGAGATTCAGTCTACGGGAAAAGCAGCTGGCCCTGAATAAAATGAAATCACAGGTCAGAATGTGGAAAATGTCCTCAAAACTCTTATTTAAAGGAACAAATCGTATCTGTCAGAAAAATGTTGCCATTCAAGAGATGGTTAAAAGTATTTTGCACTCAAATAATAACAACATAAGAAATAAAAATATAGGTGTGGGAAATTCTGGCAGCATCGTCTTCTGCCTCATCCTGATTTATGCACCACTTCTTATGATCGGAACATTTTGGCAGGATGTTTTATTTTGTTTTAATCATTTTCACCACCTTAAAGTTTCCAATTTGATATTCCAGGTAACTGTAGGTGGGAGGTAGGGATGAGTTGGAGTGCAACTTTTCTGGACTTTCCCAGTAGTCTCACCAGATAGCTTTATCTGTACCCTTACACTCGGGTATCAAAGAGAACAGTGCCAAATGCAATACCCAAAGTGTACATTTCTTGTTTCAGTGGGGAGTTGTGCTCTAGTGTTTGTAGAAACATATTTAGCAAATGGCTTTGTGGCATTAGTTGGGCAATGGTCATGAATTTTGTAACTGTTCTGCTCTTCAGTTTGCTTCAGGTGGCTGATAGCATTTTTCTTGTTTAGGGCTGTTAGTATCTCAATTGGTGTTTTGGAATTTAGAAAAATTTTGAACACTAACTAGATGGATTTATTCATTCACTCCTCCATTTATTCATTAATACAGACATCAGACACAAGTTTACTGCCCTAAAACTGCCCATAGTGCCAGGAGAAGATTTTAGTGTCCCTACAATGTTAAGTACAGAATATGCGGTCTGTCATTTAAACACTGCTCCTTGAGATGCAGGAATTTTATCCCCATTTTAAAAATGTGTAGACTGAGGGTCAGAGGAAATATGCCATTTGCCTGAGGTTATACTGGTATTAAACAACAGAGTCGAGACTTAGACGCAGGGATCTCTTATGCAGAATCTCATACAGCCTCCAGTGCCACCCAGACTCTCGGCAGTTTAAGAGTGGGGCAATTAGATGATGATGATGATGATAAAACGGGATTCCTAAATGTCATAACCTGAAAAGCATGTGTTCCCAGCATGAGTATCGGTTTAATTCATGAATTCATTAAGTTCTAAGTCTAGGAGGCAACTGTTCTAAAAAGAGGAGGAATACCTGTACTATTTAAAATACATTTCCAGCAGTTAGTAACCCCTTGATAATATATTTACTGATAGTCGGAGATCTTGCTGACATTAGTTTAATGGGATAAAATCTACCACCATGGGACCCATCATGTTGCTGCCATCTGCACAAATTTGGAGAAGAAAGGGAAGATGGGAGGGAGATAGCCAGCCTGAAATCTCTCTGGTGGCCGGTCTCAATGCAGGTGAGGTGGGGGTGAGAATGCAACACTTGAAGGTTTTTTTCTTCCTCTCTCGTACTCTGAACCAATTCTAGTCCCCACACTTTAGAAGAGAGAGAAGAGAAATATTCAGCAGCAGAGAGGAAGATAAGGAAGAAAAGTAAAGGGGTTGTACATAAAAACCAGGGTGGGAAAACTTATAGAAAATGTTTTCAATGCACTCAGAAGTAGTGAATGAAATGAACCCTCGTAAATGCCTAGAATACTGTTTCATGTTTCCTCAATGAATTTCAAAGTCCTAAGTAGGGGGATATTTCTTCTCTAACGTGATGAGTACATAGACACAAAAATAACATGAAGTACAGAGGATCTCTAGTGAGTTAGCTTGCTACATTCAAGGTGGCCTCTGGGGAATGTAATCAGGAGTATTCAAAGATAGTTTTATAGTGTCCTGACATCAACTCTTTTTTATATGTTTTTATAATATATTTTTAATTGAAATATATTTGATGTATAACATGTGAATTTAAGGTGTAGAACATGTTAGTTTGATACATTTGTATATTATGGTTGCCATTGTAGTGGTAACTAGCACCTCTACCATTGATCTTTCTTTTTAGTGGTTGACATAATTAAGTCCTAGTCTCTTAGCGAGTTTGATGTTTGTAGTACAATATTGTTGTGCTTATACTTATATTGTGCATTAGATCTCTAGGGTTTATTTACTGCTGGTTGTTAGTTTGTACCCTTAAATAACATCTGTGTCATGCCTCCACCTTCATCCCCTGGAAACTACCCTTTTACTCTCTGTTTTTATGAGTTTAGCTTTTTTCAGATGCCATATATAAGTGACATCTTATTTTGCCTTTCTCTGACAGACACCAACTACTTCAAGTCTCTGGTTAGGCCTAGCCCATAGTCTCTAAAATGCTTAAAGCAATCCATAAATTGCTGTATTTTGTAAATCCATCACACCTTCTCACTCATTCTGACATGGAACATAATTTGACCTCTGTCATAATGAGGAAAGGCAAAGTGAGCTAAGCAGAGAATCTGGGACGTTTTGTAAGCAAACATAGTAAACATTTGGCAAACTATTAGAGTGAATTTCCAGAAATATCATGCACATCTTTTTATGATGGAGCTGAGAATTGCTGAAGGAGAATGAATTTACTAGTTTGCTTTAGCCTGGGGAAGGGGTCTTCGGAGGTAATCTATGGAGATAGTTATTGGTTGGATGTGAGGCTTGTGAGTGCAGGGCACTGAGATGTGGGGAGGAGACAAGAAGACTGAAGACCAATTTAGTAATATGCCTCAAAGTGGTAGGTAATCCTCATGAAGATGTTGTTTTTCTGTTTCAATTCAGTTCGAGTAGTTGTCTGTTTTAAGTGTCAATAAAGGCTGGAGCATAGTTCTAAGTATCAGTGGAGAGAAAGGTGTCAGTCAGTTCCTTCTCTACCCTTTCCTCTCTTCTTAATCTTTGTTTCCCCAGTTTTATTGAGATAAAATTGACATGGACACTGTGTAAGTTTAAGGTATTTCCATAATGATTTGATCTACATATATTGTGAAATGATTACCACAATAAGTTAACATCCATCATCTCATACAGACAGAAAAAAGTAGAAAAAAAAAAAGGGTTTTTTTGCTTGTGATGAGCACTTTTAGGATTCTACTCTCTTAACATTTCTTATATACCATACAGCAATGTTAACTATAGTCATCAGATTATACGTTGCATTCCTAGTACTTATTTATAACTGGATGTTCATACCTTTTGACTGTCTTCTTTTGAATCATAACTTTGTGCCAAAATGAATACTGAATACAGATAAACAGTAGGAGAGAACCAGGGGACACTGAGGAGCAATATGTAGGATAACCCTGGGAAAATGTTCTGTAGAGCAAGGAACATTTATTACTGAGACAGGGATGGCCACCGTTCATCACAATGCACGTTCTTCTCTTCTTTCTAAGCACACAGACACAACCATGTTTTCCAGCCTCTCCTGTAGCTAGAGTCACCATGGGACAGAGTGCTAGGCAATGCCAGGGAATGGTCTGTAGAAAACTCCCACACATACTTCTCTAAGCTCTTCTGGATGACTAGGGTGGGAAAGACCACAGAGGCTTTGGAGAAATCGTGTTGAAAATGACAGAGCCTTAGTCATCCTGGGTTATTGAACCACCATGTGGCTCCTCAGATAGGAGAAAATCACCGTCATGAACAAAGAATGCCTGCCTTGTCTATTATGTGAGCAAGAAATAATCTTATAGTGCATTTCACTTGTTCTGCACTTCAGGTTCCATTTGTTTCAGTAGCTGTTTCCTTACTTGTCAGTAAAGACAATTTCATGAGAGAATATATGTGTAATATGTAATTACACTTTATAATTGCAAAACAAACAAATAAACTGTTTAAAGCCCCTTCTCTAACATTTCTTTCCTGTGTTTGGACTTGTTGGGAAGGAGGCCTTGAGAAAAAGGAGAGGGACGGGTGCACACACTCTTCCAGGTTCCCGTCATGCCACAAGTCCATGATCCCATGACAGTTGGGGCCATAGCATAAATTGTTTAGATTTCTAAAATGGATCTGGAAAATGTATGCCTTTCCTGTTGGGGAAATTCTCTTGATTTATGATCACCATGTTTATAAGTACTAAATCACACTGAAGTATATTAAATATTTTGTTTTTCAATTTTGGTTGAGCAGTGTGCTGGTCATCCAAATTAATGACTATTCATGTGTGGCATAAATTCCAAAAGGCATTTACAGTGGGTGTGCCTTATTTGAATGGCAGAGGCAGATTGATAGCCTCTGTATCCCACGTGAGTGTCAGGCAGTCCAGCAACTGCTCAGTGTGCTCGCTCTGTGACCATAAACTTGAGTTGTTATGATTGTTGGTAACAGTTGTACTTTAAGCCATGAAGAAGAGTTATTTTAAAATGATGATCCATGTTGTTCCTTAATCACTATCTTTAAAGGCCTTGATGCTTCTGCAATGTCATTGTTAGAGCCAACGCATGCCCATGCAACTGATGGAAATGCTTTGATGCCACATTAATATCTATCTGCATAACTATCAGAGTAAATTCATTTATTATTTGGATATCTTTGCAGTCACCTAGTTAAAAATAACTGTTTACTTTTCTTTTTGAAAAATATCATTCTAAGGTTGCCTTTGCACTGTTTTCACACAATGAGAGGCCCTCTGCTGTCATTTATCAATTAAAATACTTTTTATCAATTAGCAGATTTGCTTTACTTTCAGGACAATATTAAGTACCAGAGGTGTGGGGAAGAGGGAAGAGATATGTAGCATGGTTTCCACAGTCTTAGGAGACACACATTTAACATGGTGAGAAACATTTACAAAGAGAGGTAGATTTCATATTAGATTCGCTCCAGATGACCTGGATTTGAATCATGTCCCTGATGCTTTCTGGCTGTATCGCACTGCATAGGTCATTTAACCCAGGGGGCTCAGTTTTCCCATCTGCAAAACAATCATATTACTACCCACCTCCAAACACTGTATGTCAGATTAAGTAGTAGGGCACCTTGTATGCTAATCCTGGGAATACCAATTGTCAGCCAATTAAGCCATCAATGGGTGAGGGCTTCGGAAAGGCAAAGAAAGGCTTAAAAAGCAGCAAATTATCAAGGAGGAATAAGAGGCAAGAGATATGAACTCTAAACCTGCAATGCAGGTGAGGGCCAACCAGTCTAAATATGTAGGGTTAAGAAAAGAGAAGTGCGGCATTTGAACGTGATTCTCTAGTATGTTCTTTGTCTGATGAAGGCATTTTATACATCAGCTGTGGCTGTAGGACAAAAGAAGTATTCAACTCATCTCTGGATTAGGAAGATACTCATGAATCTGCCAATGATTGCTAGTTCTCTTGAGTTTCTCTTTTAAGGTCACCAGATTTGACAAAGCACTATCACTTGATTTACTTATTTCTTTATTGTATTTAATCTCCTCCACTGGGTTGTAAACTCCATGAGAACAAGAACATATTGTTTTTCCATTGATAAATTTTTTAACTGATAAATTCTTAGTGCTAAGAACTGGAAAATTGTAGGCACTTGATATACGTTTGAATAAATGAATGAATGAAGTAAGTAATTGAGTATCCACTATGGACAAATCATAGTGTTTGGGCTTGAGGCACCTACAAAACATGATTAAGACAGGTCCCTGCCATTGAGAGACGGGCTTTGTTGGGTCTAAGCCAATTATTCAATGTTTTGCTTGTAACTGGCTTAGAGATGGGCTGAATTAAGGCAATATTGGCCAGTAAAACAAAGGAATCAGTCTTCCAGAAGATTTTGAGGAAGAAAATTCTGGGTTCTTAAGAGAAATCTAACCCTTCCCCCCACCCCTGTCATCTGTCTGTCTGTCTCTCTCTCTGTGTGTCTCTCTCTGCTCCTGTACACTATCTTAGCCCTTCCTGCCGTAGTATCTTGAGACCGCAAAACAAAACTAGCAGCCCAGGAAACAAAGAAGAGCTGAGAGAATGGGAGAGAGATAAAGGCATCTCACTTGATGCCCAAACCATTTTTGGACACCCAGTTTTGTGGGTCCTTGGGAGTTCTTGTTTAAGCCACTGGAAGCTGGTTTTTGTTACTTCAGCCAAAGCATCACACTTGGTACCAAAGATTGTTAAAATTTCTTCCAGAGAGTAGAATAAAAAATATATGTGGTCATCAAAAACCTGACAAATAGTCTTTCATAATCTTTCAAAATACTTTATACCAAGAAGCAGTATCCAATGCTTACCCAGATAGAGGAAGACAGTGACAAAGCCCAGACTGATCTAATTAAGAGTGGAACCTAAATCTTGGTACTTTTGCCAAGAAGCAAAGAGGAAGCAAACAAACACAAACAGCTGTTGTAAAGAAAAGGGAGTTAGGAGTATCCTGCATCCCTTGAGACTCTTAGTAACTGATATGCAGGTGGAAATACTAATATTTTCATCCATGCCCAGTTATCAGTTCTGTCTTTAAGAGGTGCTATGATGAGTTGTGAAATAGGCCAACTAGATCATTCAGCAGCATACTCTTGGTTTCCCTGGCCTATTGGCCATTCTGCAACTCTGTCCATGCACAAGTAGATAAGGGCACAGCAAAGAGATGAGATTCAAATGAATCACTTCCAGTTCTAGCTATTGTCATGGCTAAAAGGTGTGTGGGAGAAATTTTAAAGTGTTGACTACTGGGAAGTATGTAAAATTTAAAGAATATATATGCCTCACCCATCTTCCATACTCACCTCACCGCTTTCCAGACCCTTATCGCTTATTTTCTCCATAGCATTTAGGTCTTGACACACTATGTCCTGGAGTTATTTCATTATTGATATCTGTACCCCCACTACACTCTAGACTGCACCAGGGCAGATACTGTCAGTTTCCAGGTCACTGCTAATTGCCAGCATCTAGAAGAGTTTCTGATACATAGTAGCTAAATAATCGATATTTTTTGAAAGAATGAGTAATTTTTTTTCATTTGTACTAGCATAAAGCAATTGAAACATTTTATAAACTTGGTTTGTAATTACAAATCCAAATGTCTTTTCAAGCTCTAGTGTTTTGTTTTAGTTAATAAACAATTTTTAAACATAAAGTTACTTCTTTTAAAATTTGGATCTACTCAAAGCATGTTTAACTCAGGAAAGAATATATTAAAGAAAATGTAGATTCTCTCAATCAGAGAACAAGGAGAGAATTTGGAGACTGTTGGAGCACTGACTCACTTTATATAGCTTAAAATTATAAAGATGGATTGCTTTCATATGCACTATTAATTATAGATGAGCCATCCTATATTGAAATGAAGATCACATATAAATTAATTTTGAAAGTGCTGCAATAAAAAAAAATGGTCAGTATTTTTTTAAACTTTTCCCTAGAAGAAATATGAGCCAGAAATATTGAGTTAAAACTTGGTGGACTAACATAACATAATAAAAAATTATTATTAAAAAAAAGAATTGTTGAATCACTGTATTGTACCTGAAACTAATATAACATTGTATGTTAACTGAACTGGAGTTAAAAAAATTAATAAAAACAATAAATTAAAAATAAACAGAACAACTCGGTGGACTGAAAGTTTGCACTAATTTTTGTTCTGCTCTCTACATCTTTCTTTGCCTGGGAAGGTTGCATTTCCTTCCCTGAGCTGCGGCAAATTCCTTGAGTCCTCATCCTTTCTACTCCCCTCGCCCCTTCCACTCTCTGCCCCCACTATTTGAGAAGCTGTCATGGTCCAGTGATCTGCAGAAAGTTAACAAGTGCTGAACAACTGTGCAATCCATATGATCCCTTCAGTCCACTTGTTCCCCTAGACCTAATACTCCAGTTTCTTTCAGTAAGTACCATCCACTCCTTGTTGAGGAAATGCCCATGAGTAAAACTCACTACTGCATGGCTCAAAATCAAAGGGGGCTTGTTAAGTAGGTCTTTGGAGGGCTTCCCAGCTCTAGGTGGCTGGAGTGCCATATTTCCTCCACAGAAGCAGGTAGTCAACCAGGGTGTTTATTCACTGAAGGTCAGGCTTTTGTATTATGAAACTTCTAGCAGATGTGATAAGCAGTAAATTGCAAATCTATCATTTATTTATTTATTTATTTATTTATTTATTTATTTATTTTTGCCCCAGAAAGTGCGTGTGTATGAAATCAGCAGAATACTGCCTCTCTGTGATTTATGGCCCACTTTTGACCACCTCTTATCAGGTTCCCACAAGCCCTTTTCTGATGCGGCTCATGTCTGAATGACAATAGACAAACCAGTGCCATTATGCACCAAAATCTCTCTCTGCATTCTAGACACCAAGATTACATCTAGGGTATTGATTTATTGCTGCCTTTCTCCCCCACAGGGACCAGTTTGTTCAGCCTGAACAAGATCGACTATTATTAAACAGAGCCAACAACTCTATGTGAACTTGGTAAAGAAATAATCATTTGCTCCTACCTTTCTAACAACCTGGACATATAAGGAAATGCTTGAATTTAAATATTTTGACTGTTTATTTGTCTCTGCTTGTCTCTTTTTTAAGTATGCAAAATAAGATAAAACAGGCCTTTGGAAGATGGGGACCTTTGTAGTTTCTCAGATGTTGAAACACAATGTGCTTCTTTTTATGAACCACACTGAAATGATTACAAATCTCTGCTTTGGTGTGTATTTCTGAAACACCTACTGTATCTGTAGCAATGAGGTTTTATGACAGCTTTAACAGTTTCTGCAAAATTTATATGTTCTACCAGTAGATCATTTTGCGGAGCGATATAAATTTTACAGCACATCAGAGTTTTATATCACCTACAAACGCCTGATGTAGGATTCACATTAAGCAGGCCCCACATCCACCCACAGTTTTCTATTCTTCAGGGTATTTATGTTTGCCAGGCAAAGGGCCCTTCAACACTTTTCTCTTTACAAATGATCATTCCTCCTCCCTCGTTACCTTTCAGTTTACCATCATTTGGTCTGACTATTTGTCTATGAGAGATTCACTCCTGCTCTCATCAATTTACGTAGTAGACGATCTCTGCACTATCTCTGCTCTGTAAGTCCTGTGCAGTGGGGAGTGGGGTGTTGCTGGAGTTCCTGGAGCCCCTGACAACCTGAGTGAGCTAAATGAAAACTAAAGAAGGAAATCTTTTTACATAGAGTTCTTATTTTTCTGAACCCCATGTTGGTTCCTGTAGTCTGACATATGCTGGTGAACATACAAGTGCCCCTGGAACAGAATATTTATAGCCATAACTGCCTTGAGAAATCTGGGCATGCTGTTGCTAGGTCTGTGGGAAAATTCTAGGGCCATGCTCCCAAAGATTTAGATTCACTGAAATTAGGAAAGAATAGAATCAAATTTGGAATCAATGTTGTAGTTGGTCCTTCTATTGAAGTTCTTATCAGAATGCCATTTTTGGAAAGATTTCTATCACCCCTGTTCACTAGGTCAGGAACTCCTGTCTTTAATGTTCTTATTTACATGAGCCCTATTTTTGGTGCCTGGACACCTGGAAGTTTGTCATGTAGATACTGAATTATAATGAATGAAGAAAAGCATATGTGTTAAGAGGCATAGTGGACATATATAGCTTGTCCTTTTCCCTTGGAAACAATCCTTTACCCCCTGCGCTTTCTCCACACCCTCTAAAAAAAAAAAAGAAAGAAAGAAGAAAGAAAGAAAGAAAGAAAGAAAGAAAGAAAGAAAGAAAGAAGAAAGAAAAAAGAAAATCCTGCCCAAACCATATAGTTTGAGCAGGAGTAAGCCTAGAGCTTCAGCCCAAGGTGGTAGATTTGTGACTCAGGCCTACCAATCAAAGAGATTTTCTTTGTGTCTATGGAATCATGATCTAAGCAAATGCTGTAGGCTCAGGGCCACCAGTAGCCATCTCAGTGCTACATGGAGAAGACCTGTCTGAGACTGAAATGAAACATATGCAAGCAGAGCCCAGAGATGGAGATAAGGTTCTAAGACCTGCCCTGTACCTCTTAGCATGGCTCTACCTAAACCCTGTTCTTCTCAGACTCTTCATTTATGGCAACTGATAAATTCTTTTTTTTTTTTTTTTACTTAAGTTAATACTAACAGAAGCGTAGACACCAACATATGAGGAATCAATTCAGATAAGCCATGTTATACTTTGGGCACCTCATGGTCTATACTTTTTACATGACAAAGTCATTTTTCTCTTTATGACATGTGCTATAGCCATTTATAAGTTATGACATTGTGGAACAAGAAGTTAAAAAGCACAGTCTTACTAAAATACAGTTGCTTCATCCTGGTGCCAATTTCTGTTTTCACTGGCCCAAAAGACCAGAAGGGACAAAGAGGACAAGACCAAAGGCATCTGGGTTTAATCCCCAAGGAATTGGGAGCCAAGATAGGTATTTGAGCAAAAGAGTAACAACTACAGACTTGCTCTCTATGAGGCTAAGACTGGCAACTGTGTGAAGAAGGGCTGACAGTGGGGGAGAGGTTTTTAGAAGGAATAGCTTTTAATCCAAGTAGAAAGGTGGTGTTGGCCTCAGCTGAGGCAGTGACAGCAAAAGCAGAAAGAAAGAATCTGCTTGGGGAAAGTTCCTGAGGTTAAATTGACAGAACTCAATGATTGAACTCATGCATCTGAGAGTGGAAGTGTCACAATTCCAGTAAAAAGGTAAATAGTGATGATGTTACTGATAACAAGAAGAAAAGGATGCATGTATTGAACAGGTGGAAGGGATAAGGGATGGTAGTTTCCCATGGTAATTGCAACTTCAGTTGTAGCTTTACTGCCTTCAGGATAACCAGGTGAATCTCAAAATGTAAAGAGAAATTAAGGCTGAAAACTTTAATGGTAGGAGACATCTGTAAATGATGGGTAGTCATGAGGATGAATACATTCGTTTGTGGAAAATATACATGTAGAGCCAAAGCAGAGAGAAAGGCAGACCTGCAGGGGCAGGAACATTCAAGGGGTGGATTCAGTCTGAAGAAGGGGAGGAAACTGAGCAGAAGCAGTCAGAAGTAGAGCAGGTAACCAGGAGATAGTAGGTCCTCAGTGCTTAAAAGGGAGAGCATTGTCACAAAGTAAGGAATAGTCTACAACTGCCTAATTTATGAATCAGTTTAATGAGGAAATCTCTGAACTTCTCAATTTATTTATAAATGAGGTGCAATCATCACTTACTGGACAGCTCTGATGGTAAATGACATTGCCACAGCACTGGCATTTTTTTTTTTTTGAGGGAAAAAGTCCTTATCTAGTGATAGCAACAAAGCTGAGAGTTCATTCAACATCAGCCAGCAAAATTTTTCATGTCACTCCAATCTTTGAATGTTCCTTTTCCTTCCCATTCGAATGCGATCAACCAATGGACCATGCTCTACTTCTGATGACCTACTATGTATTCTTTTTCTCATACCTATGCATTTGTCCTCTCTGGATCACTAACACCGCTGATACATTAATACTGATACTCATGTACATGCCAGGCACTATTCTAAGCACATAACATATATATTAATTTATTTCATACTCCCCCAAACTCTATGATATATATACCATCACTATTCCCCTTTTGTATCTGAAGGCACTGAGCTGTTGAGATGTTAAGTAACTTTTCCAAGTTCATACAACTTGAAACCGTCAGGACTGGGATTTCAACCTGGGGCATCTGGCTTTTTTAGTACATTGATCATATACCTGTGTTCTGTTTTGTGCATGTGTGCATGTGTGTGTGTGTGCATGTGTGCATGTGCATGTATGTGTGCATGTGTGCGTGTGTGCATGTGTACATGTGTGCATGTGTGTGCATGTGTGCGTGTGTGCATGCGTGCATGTGTGTGCGCATGTGTGTGCGTGTATGTGTGCATGTGTGTGCATGCGTGTGCATGTGTGCGTGTGTGCATGCATGTGTGCGCATGTGTGTGCGTGTATGTGTGCATGCGTGCATGCGTGCATGTGTGTGCGCATGTGTGCATGTGTGCATGTGCGTGTGTGCGTGTGTGCGTGTGTGCATGCGTGCATGTGTGTGCATGTGTGCATGTGTGCGTGTGTGCATGCGTGTGCATGTGTGCGTGTGTGCATGCGTGCATGTGTGTGCACATGTGTGTGCGTGTATGTGTGCATGTGTGTGTGCATGCGTGCATGCGTGCATATGTGTGTGCATGTGTGTGCGCATGTGTGCATGCGTGCGCGTGTGTGTGCATGTGTGCATGTGTGCATGCGTGCATGTGTGTGTGTTTATGTGTGTTATGTACTGACTTTCCAAATAGCTTTCAAATTGTTGGATAGTAATGCCAAGATCTTCTACTTACTTGAATTCTTCTTTGAAGTCAGTGATAATAACTAATGCTTATTTAAGCACTTACTTGGTTTTCAGTCCTGTGCTAAGTATATGCATTTCATTTATTTAGTTAACTCCAAAGATGTGGATGGAGGTCATGATTATTTGGCTTTTACAAATGGGGAATTTGAAGCTTGAGAAGATTAAATAACTTTCTTAAAGTCACACAGTTAGTAGGTGGTATAGCTAGGATTTAAACTCACATGAGCAGTAACCTCTTGACTGTTGCTTATATGAGTAAGCTCAATAAATGGAGGACTTACTGATTGACTATAATCATGCATGAGACTGCAGGGGTGGAAACTCACTCTCCTAATGTGGTCCTGCTTGCTGGCCATGTCCCATTTCCCATATATTTTCCATCTTAAGGGCTACTATTGAGCATTAGTTTCAAAACTACATTGGAAGCTCAATTATCCGAACAAATCAGAGCTCAAAAGTGTTCAAGCATGTAGTGAGTTTGACTAATACAATTTGAAGATTTAAAAAAAGGAACAATGACAGAAATTTTCAATTTCAGCATGTCAGGGCATAAAAGGTGAAGGAAATTGGCTTTAGGGAGTCATTTGAATAATGGGACAGTTCAAATAAAGGATGTTCAGATTACTGAGTTTGCACTGTTACTTAATCTACCATAGAGAGAGCTGCACTCCACAGCATTTGCTTCAGCACAAGACACCCTCTCTCAAAATTCAAGTCAGTTATACCTCATTTTCAGTCCTTTAAGAGTCCTGCATATTTTTAAATTACTTTTCAGATGAGGAAAACTCCTGAGTTATTTTTTTGCAGCATGTTAAGTTATATAATAGCCCAAAATAAAATCCCTCTCAGCTGATCTTTTCCAAGTCAAGACCACATTGTCATTTTTCTTTCAACAGAAGCCCTAGAAATAGTAAAAGCGAGAATAATTGATGGTTTGCCTCCCAAGTCTCGTCTCAAAGCCTTAGTGTCCTATTGCGTCATATGACTGAAGCACAGTCCAGAGGCTTGAATGTACCCAGGTCTATCAAGGACTGATGGAGAGAAGTGGGGAAAGAGGTGTTCTGGCTTTCCTGATGTGAAAATGCAGGATTTGATTTATCCCTGCCAGGGACTGCCCCACTTCCAAGGGATGGCATATATCATACGTAGGGCAACAGAAGAAGGCATTTGATCAGTCCTCTGTTGGACACTATGCAGATTATGTAGGTACTCTTCTAGAATAAAGTATTTGTCAGGATGAAATCTCTGATTCTCTTATAAATGCTCCAGCTGCAGGGTCTGAATATTTCCACCCAAATGAAATGAAATGAATGAAACCTAGAATAAGAACAAAACCTGGAAGAGAAAAAGAAGGAAAAAAGAAAAAAATGTTCTAAAAGGAGCTGAAAAGTTGGCTTTTGGGTGGGGAAGTTCCAAAGAAAAAGGGATTGTTCTTTTCTGATCTCAGCAATTTTGGCTATATGTGGTTTCCTGGAAAGCAGGGCATAAAGTTCACCCTCATACACTGAGAAACAAGAGGGGCCAGTTGAAGAGGGGCCATTTTCATTCCTTCACTTCCGTCTTGCTTCCTATAGATTCTATGGCTTAGAAGACATGAGAAAAGAAGGGGGAGGGGGAAGGGGGGGTAGGGAAAGGAAGGGAAGGGAAAGGAAAAGAAAAAGAAAAGAAAAGAAAGAAGTTGACCCTGGCGTTTTCTTTCTTTCTTTCTGCACAAAGGTAAAATGCATTTTCTACTTCTTCCATTTAGAGAGATTATTCAAAATTTGCTCTAAGACATTCAAAGTCCTTAAAGAAAAAACTGTAATTCTTTTTTTTAAGATTTTATTTTTATTTATTTGAAGAGATAGAGACAGCCAGCAAGAGAGGGAACACAAGCAGGGAGAGTGGGAGAGGAAGAAGCAGGCTCCCAGTGGAGGAGCCCGATGTGGGGCTTGATCCCATAACACCAGGATCACGCCCTGAGCCGAAGGCAGACACCCAAAGACTGCGCCACCCAGGTGCCCCAGGAAAAAATTGTAATTCTGAAGCTTCTCTTAATTTTTTGTATTACTAAAGTGGGATTTTGAGCATAGCCTGCCCTTTGATTTAGGAAAGCATGTTAATAGTCCTTTTAGTTATGAAGAATTTTGCATAGTAAATGAATCAGAATTTGAGAATTCTCTCTGAAGAAAACAAGAGAAATAGGGTGGGGCCCTTTGGTCTTAAAAAAGTGTGAAGAGAAGGAAAAGAAAAATGAACAGCCTCACCTTTGGAATGTGTCAGCCAGCTAGTTCCTAAGAGAAATTAGCAGCCATGGGGAAAATAGTTGATTAACTTTAGGAATAGTGATGTCTGCTGTTGTCTCACATACCGTGAAAGAAACTTCCTTTGCTATCCCTAACCCCTTACTGAAATTTTTTTTTTTTACTACGGCCTGTGTTAGACGCTAGAGTTGGTGGGGTTGATGAGTGTGAAGTGCTCATTCTTGGGATGGGACAAGAAAGGGAAACCACACATCACACCTGCTTTGATGCTAGCAAGGTGCCAGCAAGGTATCACTTTGAAGGAAAGCAGCAGTCCTGCATTTCCAGGGTGTACCTAGCAGTCAAAGTCTCTGAAAACTAAGGCAACCTGGCAGGGACCATTGGGAGTCAGTGAAAACAGAGCACAGGTCGTATGTGAATTGACTCCATGAGGAGATGCAAGATAAACTCCACTTTTCCTAAATATGAAGGCAGATGGGATAATGGAATGGGGGAGCAGTAGGCTAGATCCTGCTAATATGTGGCTTCGGACAAACCAGATGGCAGATAATTGAGTTATAATTCATCCAATAAGTGTTTATTGAGCACCTGTTACATGGAAGGCACTGTGCCAGGTGCTAGGGATATAAAATCCAATTACACAGACAGTATCCTCAAGAAGTGTACATCTAGTGAAGAAGACATGCACATGGGTCGACAATTACCCAACAGTGAGTTGAATAAGATGATGACTATAACACTGATGACAGCTATCACTTACTGGTGTTTACTGTGTACTTGGCATTGAGCCACGTGCCTTTCATGTTCTGCAGCATTTACCCTTCACAACGACTCAATGTGGAAAGTCTTTTTAGTAGCCCCATCTTGCAGATGAGGAAGCTGAGACTTAAAGAATCTACCTTTTTTTGGTCCAAGTTCATAATGCTTATATATTTCCTAATTAGAGTGTGAAAACTCATGGTCTAGTCCCAGAGTTTGTACACTTCACAGGGTGCTATGGGAGCCTGGGGAGAGGAGCAGATGCATCAGTCAGTCATGAAGGCTTTAAAGCAAGAGAAGAGATAATATTTGATTTGCTATTAAAATATAAGTAACTTCTTCATTAAAGATGTTGAGGGGTGGGGGTGGGGAAAGACATTGTGTGCAAGTTGCAGGCAAAGGGAGTGTGCGTGTGCTCCTTCAGGTAGATGTGAAACACCAAGCTACACTGGCAGTGCTTTAGTTTGGTTAGATTATAGGGGTCAAAGGGTGTGCGTGGGGGGGAGAAGAGGGGACCCACGGTACATTAGCCTAGAGAGGTACATGGGTGCTATTCATGGAGGGCATGGTGTGCCAGGTCAAAGAGTTTGACATACCTTGTAAAGGCTGAAAATCCATGGAAGCGTCTTAAGGAGTATGGTAGTCTAATCAGATTGTGATGGCAGAGGTGGCTTTGGCAACACTGAGAGGAATGGGAATTGGTGGTGAGGGAGGAGTGAGGGAGGCTCATTAGGAAGGTGATGCTCCCATTGATTTGACCCACATGGTTACACCCAAGAAGTGAGACAGAAGACAATGTATGAGAAAGTAAGAAAATAGAACAAGAGGACAGTTGTTATAGAAAGTGATTTACAGACAATGCTCAGAAATCAGTTGCATTTCTATACACGAATAACGAGACTGAAGAAAGAGAAATTAGGGAATCCATCCCATTTACAATAGCACCAAAAACCATACATTACCTTGGAATTAACTTAACCAGAGACGTAAAGGACCTATATTCTAGTAACTATAAATCACTCTTGAAAGACATTGAGGAAGACATAAAAAGATGGAAAAATATTCCATGCTCATGGATTGGAAGAATTAACATAGTTAAAATGTCCATGCTACCCAGAGCAATCTACACTTTCAATGCTATCCCGATCAAAATACCGAGGAAATTTTTCAAAGAACTGGAACAAATAATCCTTAATTTGTATGGAAACAGAAAAGGCCCCGAATCTCCAAGGAATTGTTGAAAAGGAAAAACAAAGCTGGGGACATCACAATGCCGGATTTCGAGCTGTACTACAAAGCTGTAAACACAAAGACAGCATGGCACTGGCACAAAAACAGACACATAGACCAATGGAACAGAATAGAGAACCCAGAAATGGACCCTCGGCTCTTTGGGCAACTAATCTTTGATAAAGCAGGAAAAAACATCCGGTGGAAAAAAGACAGTCTCTTCAATAAATGGTGCTGGGAAAATTGGACAGCTACATGCAAAAGAATGAAACTTGACCACTCTCTCACACCATACACAAAAATAAACTCCAAATGGATGAAAGACCTCAATGTGAGACAGGAATCCATCAAAATTCTAGAGGAGAACATAGGCAACAACTTCTATGACATCGGCCAGAGCAACCTTTTTCACGACACATCTCCAAAGGCAAGAGAAATAAAAGATAAAATGAACTTATGGGACTTNGGGGGGTAATCAGAAGGGGGAATGAAACATGAGAGACTATGGACTATGAGAAACAAACTGGGGGCCTCAGAGGGGAGGGGGGTGAGGGAATGGGATAGACTGGTGATGGGTAGTAAGGAGGGCACGTATTGCATGGTGCACTGGGTGTTATATGCAACTAATGAATCATTGAGCTTTACATCGGAAGCCGGGGATGTACTGTATGGTGACTAACATAATATAATAAAAAATCATGTAAAAAAAGTGATTTACAGAGAGCCCCAAGGTACATAAGTGCCTTCATACCCTTTTTCACCACTCTCAGTACTAGGTCAACAAGGTCCTAGGATATTATAGAGTTGGGTATTACCCTTGAAGCACATTTTGGGTAGCATATCTCCTCATTGTTTCAACAGACCCAATCTGGAGGCCAGAGAAGAGAAATGAACACAGGCACCTGCAGTGCAGAAGTCCAAAGCTCATGTTCTGGGGTTAAACTTCTTACATTTAAATCCTATCCCTACTCCTCACTGTGTACTCACAGACAGTTGTTTTGTTTTTTAGGATTTTTTAACCTCCTGTGCTTTAGTTTTCTTATCTGTAAAATGGAGTAATAACAATAGCAATAGCACTTCATAAGATGGGTAAGCATTTCATAAAACAATAAATACAAACCACTAGAATACTGCCCGGTGGATGGAAAAAGTTAGCAATTATTTTCCACATAACTACAGGCCTGATTTCTGGGGGTTCTCCTTTTCCTGCCAAGCAGGAAAGTGGCTGTCTGAGTCTGAAGCCAAGGCATTTTGGCTTGAGGAAACATTTTCCAAGGGTTCTTCAAGCTCTCCAGCTCTCTTATGGAGGCCTCCACACTCTTCCTGTAGAACAGGAAGCTGTCCCTTGGCCTCAGTGTACTCACTATTCAGGATGGCTTTTCACTACCAATGAATCCCAGGCTCCTGGACAGGCTTCACAGAAACTCACTTTTCTATGAAGCTTAACAGTCAGGCTAAATGCAGCTAATTCTCTCTCCTTTTTTATTTATTTATTTTTTAAGGAAGGCAGATGGAAGCCAAATTCTAGACCTGTCTTGAGCAATGAGAAATTCTTGTTTGGGCCATGAAATTCTCTGCTCCCTTCCTTTGGTTAATAATGAAAAAGGACCACTGATCTGAAGCACCCTTCCTATTTTGTGACCTAATATACTCAACAGCTTAGGGTTTTTAAGGGAAAACCATTCAGAAAGTCCTGGACTGAATAGGTCAAAGATTTGGGTGTGAAACCAGGAAGCAAGGGTGGATTTTTGGGACTTGTGTAGTTGTAGAGTCTCCAGGAACCCAGCAATCTTGAATGGAAATCCCTCAGTGTGATTAAATTTATCCATGGGTACATGGAGTTCATCGGACCTACTGTTACTCTGCACCAATTACCAGTCTTCTCAGGGGATTTGTGATGTGAAGCTGAGCTAGGGCACCTAATCCTTAAAGGTCCTGGTCTACCTCAAACCTCCTCCAACTCAGTCTTACATATTTGAGATGTCCAGTACTACGATGGGCCACTATTTCACTAGAGAATTTTGACAGGCACAACTCAGCTCTGTGCCTATTTTCCCAAGATATGGATTCTATCAGAAATCATTGACATCATTTATCATTTACAAATAGTTAATGAAGCTTGAATTGACAAAAATTAGGGAGAAAAACCACTTTTTCACAGAACCCAACTCACCTGAGAGGATGAGCCTCACTCTACAGGCAGAAGTATCTGAGCCAAAATTAGACGTAAGCCAGGTGAGGTGAGCATGCACTTGAAATGCTATCATTTCCATTACCTCTACTTTTGCATTATCTGTAATTTAAGCAGCAGAGTCAGAAGGAATCAGACACAGGCTGCCCCATCTCAGACACCTGTGCCAAAAACTTCGACAGCTACACAAAATAGCTGAAGATAACTAAGCCAAACTTGAATCAGCAGCAGACAGATGTCTGTTTCTGCAGTGTCTAAGTTCCAGAACCCCCAGGAGACATTCACTGTACCAAAGTGACCCTAGTCCCATTGGGAGATGCCTGAACTCCTTTGTAAATTACCCCAGCTGTGCACTACAGTTCATTCAAGTCTCAAAATGTTCTTCAGAACATTCATATGCCCCAAATTTCAAGTCACCTTTTTAAAAAAATTTTTTATTTTTATTTTTTCATAATAATATTTTTATTATATTATATTAGTCACCATACAGTACATCCCTGGTTTTTTTTCTTTTTATTATCTTATTTTATTTTATGTTATTTTATTTTTTAATTTTTTTTATTATATTATGTTAGTCACCATACAGTACAACCCCGGCTTCCGATGTAAAGTTCAATGATTCATTAGTTTCATATAACACCCAGTGCACCATGCAATATGTGCCTTCCTTACTACCCATCACCAGTCTATCCCATTCCCTCACCCCCCTCCCCTCTGAAGCCCTCAGTTTGTTTTTCAGAGTCCATCGTCTCTCATGCTTCGTTCCCCCTTCTGATTACCCCCCTTTCTTTATCCCCTTCTTCCCCTACTGATCTTCCTAGTTCTTATGTTCCATAGATGAGAGAAACCATATGATAATTGTCGTTCTCTGCTTGACTTATTTCACTTAGCATTATCTCCTCCAGTGCCGTCCATGTTGCAGCAAATGTTGAGAACTCGTTCTTTCTGATAGCTGAGTAATATTCCATTGTATATATGGACCACATCTTCTTAATCCAGTCATCTCTTGAAGGGCATCTCAGCTCCTTGCATGATTTAGCTATTGTGGACAATGCTGCTATGAACATTGGGGTGCATATGGCCCTTCTCTTCACTACGTCTGTATCTTTGGGGTAAACACCCAGTAGTGCAATGGCTGGATCATAGGGTAGCTCAATTTTTAACTTTTTAAGGGACCTCCACACTGTTTTCCAGAGTGGCTGTACCAACTTGCATTCCCACCAACAATGTAGGAGGGATCCCCTTTCTCCACATCTGTTCCAGCAATTGTTTCTTGCCTTGTCAATTTTTGCCATTCTAACTGGTGTAAGGTGGTATCTTAATGTGGTTTTTATTTGAATTTCCCTGATGGCTAATGATTTTGAACATTTTTTCATGTGTCTGTTAACCATCTGTATGTCTTCATTGGAAAAGTGTCTGTTCATATCTTCTGCCCATTTTATGATTTGTTTATTTGTCTCTTGTGTATTGAGTTTGAGAAGTTCTTTGTAGATCTTGGATACCAGTCCTTTATCTGTAGTGTCATTTGCAAATATATTCTCCCATTCCGTGGGCTGTCTCTTAGTTTTTGTGACTGTTTCCTTGGCTGTACAGAAGCTTTTTATCTTGATGAAGTCCCATCAGTTCATTTTATCTTTTGTTTCTCTTGCCTTTGGAGATGTGTCATGAAAAAGGTTGCTGTGGCTGATGTCGTAGAGGTTGCTGCCTATGCTCTCCTCTAGGATTTTGATGGATTCCTGTCTCAACCAGTCACCTTCTGTATTGGCTTCCAGAACATGAATTAGCCTGGTAGCCATAAAGATCACTGCTTATCACTAGCTAACACTTGTTTGACACCATCACAGTATGGGCATGTTCCCTCGCTGCAGTCGCAATCCCATTTATGGGGGAAGGGACTTTCATGGTTCATCTTGTGCCTGGAATTGGTGGTTCCATTTCTTTCACTGCACTGCCATAACTCTGCTTATTAACAAATTGTTTAATCTCTAAGGCTTCCAGCCCCTACCCTCTAACTATAGCCCATGTCCCATTCCAGCTCTGAAAATACTTTTAAATTCTGTACAGCTGTATCCACCTCTGTACTGCTTATCATGCAGAGGAGACATGCATGATAAGGAATGAGCATATCAACAGGCCCTAGGCAAGAATTTCCATTTCTGAATACCCTGTAGCCAGAACTTGCCCATCCATATGGCCACTGTGGACTTACTATACATATTACTATGATCTATTCAAAGGACTCTGCTTCACAGCTATCCCTCTCTTCCAGGAAGAGAGAAAGGTAGAAACAAAGATATGGAGACCGAAAAGAGGAAGGTATATATTAGTTAGGGTATAAAGCTAAGCCACTGTAATAAAAGAGACTGATATATAGTGTGACTCAAACAAGATAGCAGTGTATTTATTTCTCTGTTCAGATGTAGGCGGGCAGTCTGGAGCCAGTAGATGGCTCTGCTCCATGAGGTCAGCAGAATTTCAGATTCCTTTTTACTTTGTTTGCCATTTGCCAGTGAGCACCAACACAAGGGCTATGTTCTAGCCCATAGGAAAAGAAGAGAAGTGGAATATAAGCAATTCCCTCTTTATACAGCATGACCAAGAGGTTGTACATATAACGTCTACTCACATCCCATTTGCTAAACTTAGTAACATCAAATTTCAAGGAAGCCTGGGAAATGTAGTTTCTAGCTGGGCCACCACAGCCAGCTAAAACTCAAGGGGTTTTATTATGGAAAGAGAGAGGGGTGCATGTATAGTGAGGGACAATTATTGGCATCTGTTGCAGAATTTGAGGAATCCTGTGTAACTGGCCTGATGTATGGAGGAATAGCAGAAAATGCAGTTTTCTTGAATATCTGATCTTTGGTATGGAAAATATATTCTGTAATCCAAGCAAAGGGAAGAGACTATGCAAAAAGATAAGAGTTGTACAACTTAAAAATGTGTACAATAATTTATTAGTATTATTGTTAGGTCTGTATTGTATAAACTTCTGATACAATGGCTTCATGGCATCCAAGGTATGCTCATGCTGGGCCCCAAACCAGGGTTATATTTCAAATACAATTGGCCTAGAAAGCTTATCAGCTCTTTGTTCTTATATTATATTCTATCAAAGTAATTGTTCATAAAGGAGGTCAGATTAGAATGGTTTTTGTAAATTCCTCTGAAGGAAAGGGAAGCTCCACCTTAGTCAAAAATAAACAAGGGATTCATGGTATGATGTGCTTCATGACGTCTATTGGTTATTAATAGAAAGCAGAGTATCTTGATAATTATAGTACGCAAAATCTGTGTTCTATTTCAGTCATCAGTTGGGTCAAATTGGGCTGGGATAACTGTATCATGAAATTGTAGGAGAGAAAGCCAAAAGCAGAAGAAAGTGATAAGGAGGATGAAATATAAAACATATAATGCGTGTGCTGTGTAAGGTAATTTTCTGTTTTCCTGCAGCAAACCTTATGCCATATTACATTCAAGTTTAAGCTAATTATTTAAACCTGGAAAATCCAACTCTTTTCAAACAACCAAAATTATTGTCCACAAAGGCAAGTCATCACTTTGGAGGTCTCCAGATTTCTCTTGTTTGATAAGAGCATGACTTCTGGAGTTTCTCTAGTAATTGGATGGTAGGTGCATCCTTGTAAATGAGACAACAGCTAAGAAAATCAGATTGATGCTGGTGGTGATTACTGTGCAGGTGTATTTCCACTGTCAGAGTAACACCCCTCTTGGTGGCTGAAGACATTTTCTGGACATCACCGTGTCTGGGAATGATGTGTGAACTTTCCTACCCCCGTCCCTCCTGTTAAGTTAGGACCTACTGGAACGTTAGTTAGCAGGTGACAATCGGGAAGTACTAGTGACAGATTTTTAGCTTTATATCCGCAAGACCAGCTGCTCCATGGTGACCCTGCCTTGGCAAGCTCCACTGGCAGCTGGTTAAATGTGTTGCTCTTGGCAAGTACCCACCAGCTGTTCCCACCTGTGGTCATATGCAGGATCTGTCACTTATGCTTATTAGATCTGTAAATCCAAGAGATAATCTGACCTGTTACAAAGATCCTTATACATTGTGTATGGGTACCAAATTTAGTGAATCTCTTTTTAGTATGTGATTATTTTGCACATGGCTTTTCATTCTTTTTCTCTCATACGCACCCACACAACCACCCAGTGCTTGATCAAGAAACTAATTAATTGGGAAGTCATTCTGGCTATAAGGTAACAAATACATAAGACATCAGAACTTGAACCACTACCAGGGATGTGTCCCTGCTCAAACCCATTAATTTAAGAACACATTACTTTCGCTCTCTTACTTCCTATCTTCTCCTTTTGCATGGCAGCTTAAACCATATAATTTGCCATCTGAAAGAGTTACGTAAGGCACAGAGCATGAAATACTTCAAGAAGTCACACTATTAATTAGACTCTTATATCATAGGATCATAAAAATTAGAAGAATAGAGGATCTGCAGAATGAAGTCATTTTTTTGCCCATTTTTCTCCTCTCTGCCTTCTGCCCAAATGGGATTATTTCCTGTTGTATTTACTAGTTCTTTGTCCACTTAAACAGGAAATAGATTAAATATGGCTCTTTCTCAGTGGTCCATCGAGTGTTATCAAAAAGGTCCCAAAGTAATTGACACTACCTTCCTTGAACCTGTGTGATGAATCCTTACTCAGTGGCCTTTTTGCTATAAATACAGCACCCGTCCCGGCTGACATGCTTGTATTATTGGACAGACTTTAATCTCAGCATTATACAGGCCCACATTTTTCCTCCGCCAAATACTATTTGCAGTTCTGTCCCAGATGTAACAGCCTAATCAAAACAGAGTTTCATAGAGCACTACACAGAGGATTGGTTTCTAGGGGACTGTGCAACAGGTATCTCTATGTTTACTGCCTTCTTTTATGAAACTTGATACAATGCAATTGGCAGATTGCACGTTGAATACTGGGACACGACTCACAAGAAATGAATTGTAAATAATAAGGTTTAGCAGCAGCCAAAAACATTTTCAAGTACTCATAATGCCAGCATTCTCAGCTGTAACATCACCGATGTCAAACTAACACAGTGCATTTCTACCCTTTCTACGTTGCCTTTTTCGGGGACTCATATTATCAACTGAATTGCATCCTTGACAATGGATGCTGCCATGTTTAGCGTGAAAAGAGAAAACTTTCAAAGACTGACAGAAACAAGAAAGCCTTTCAGAGCTCTCTGTCAAAAAACAGTCAAAGGACAAAAGAATCAGTTAGAAATGACAGAAATATAGAAATTTTGAGTGAAGGAGTTTTTGGAAACCACCTACTTAGAAAACATGAGTTTGGAATCTGCTTTATAATTAGAAAAACAATGTTACCTACAAGTAGTAGGGATGCATGTTAGTGTCCTATGTTTTCAACCTCATTATCCTCATTTGTCAAGTTGGGGGTTATAAGACCTACCTTCAATCCATACATTTTTAGGTGGCTTTTAAAATAATCAAATTAAATATTGTAGCCCAAAGAAGTTTTTAAATAACAAAAACCTAAATAAATGTAAGGTATTAATAGTCTTACCAGTATCAGCATCTAATCCCCTCATTTTATTAAATGCGGAAACTGAGGCTCAAAAATACTAGAAAATTCATTCAAGATAGCAGATGGTACACATTAAAGCTAAGCCAATAACCAAAGTCTGTCATTGCCTACTGGGTACACTTCCCTTTACTTAACAAAGATTCAAATAAGATTCACAAAATTCAAATTTTCTTGGAGATAAGCGCAAGGCTAAAGTGTGATCTACTCTTCCAAGAAAAAAATCCAACCTTGCTCATGCACCCTGCTGCCTCCACCATTTTAGCACTTCTATAATATATTATACTTGCAAACTGGGATATAACAATTAGTTAATTGAATCTTTGTAGCAGATGGCAGAAGTTTATGAATTGAATCAATTAATGAATAAATAAAAATAAACTGTTGCTCTCATTAGTGTCCCTAAAAAATATGTAAATAGCGTACATTTATTTTCATAGTACACAGATGGAGATTTTGAGGCCCATAGAGGTTTCATTTGCTTCGGAGTAGGTGAGTAATAGACACTCAGTCTAAAAAGAAATTTCAACAGGCTATCATTAGTCCTTTTTTCTTTCTTATCCAGAACACAGCTTAGTAGAGGCTGTTTGCAGTCCTTTCTTCCTGTCTCCTTATCTACCATTTCATAATCCAATCTGGCCTTGGCGCGGGATACCTAGTTGCACAAGCTGTAAGTAGCCTGGATATCAGTCAAGACTTTGTCCTTTTCCTTATGAAAGGTCTCATATCCAGAGGGCCAGAGACAAAGGGAGACTGGAAGCCTTGGAACAAGTGTCTGAGAGGGAGCAACAGAATCTTCCATCATATAAAGCATTAGTAATAGCCTAGACCCTCCCATTTCTGGTAGAGTTTTTATGCAAGAAAAAAAAAAAGGAAAGAGATTGTTGAGTTGTTCATGGCTTGTCATTTCTAACAATCCTAACATCTGGTGGATCTTTGCTTCTGTCCAAGGTAACCCTAGAAACACCCCCACAGCCACACGTATCCCTTAGGCCACTGTGGTGGTACCAATGATGAATCAGAGCCCCAAAACATTTTGTCAGGTGGTCTAGTGCGACGCAGCATTTCTCGGATGGTTAGCACCACATCGAAATGTCATTTCAGGCAATTAATATTTTATTTATAAACACTTATAAATATTTATTATAGATGACTATTTAAATAGCAGCTCATGAGAAAACAAATCTATTACGTTTGTATTAAAACATCTTCAGATGCTTAATTATAGGAATATTTAGACAAACCATTAAAAATTTATGCCAACTTTCTTGAGAAGTCTGGGACAAACCCAGTCAGACTTTCTCATTTAGCTGAGAGGGCAAATTTGATAGGATGACACAAAAACAAGGGGAAAAAAGCCATTTCCAATTCCCCTTTCTAGTAGTTGGACAGATTCTGCCTTCATGCCAGGGAAGCTAAGAAGTATCTTTTTTTTTTTTAAGAAAAATCCTTTTTTAAAAAAAATTGTCAGAAAAGAGGGGCTCATTACGGACAAATGTCCCAGGCATACTTAGAATCAAAATATGTTATTTGTTTAAATGGATCTGATTAAGCATCTTCAGCTTCTTCAGCTGTTTTAATCAGTTCCCAAACATGCAATTGGCAGTCCTATTTTTCAACCAGAAAGAAAAATGGTGATTGCCTGCATTGATCTGTTATAGAGTACATCACCTTACCCTACTCAGTTCTGAAAATATAATTAAAACATTCTATTTTGATACCAGTGGCTCACGAAAGTATAAGGATCTAGGTGAACATTTTCCATTTTTTATGGCTCTTAAGTTTAGGATGAAAACAAAGTGAATGAGACTGAATCCCCTTAACTGGCTGGAACTGATTTATTTCTGTTGAAATGCATTGTAATTTCCTTACATCATGTATTTTCACTTCAATTACTACACTATTTGATTGGACTTTATTTAGCTTTATTCATGTGTTTGCATTATAGCTATTGTAAAAACACCCTATAAGACTTGCATACATTTGGAGCTTTAAAAGTACAGTGAGCGATTTGATAGGAAAGTTGCAGTTCCTCCATATATTTCCAAGAACGGCTCTTTGGAACATTCTGTTGTTGTCACAACATGTCTCTCAGTTATGCTTAATTTAATTGCTCTTGGCTTTTGGTATGAGGCAAGTTCACTCTAATACATTACCAAGTGGTTTGAAATAGCATCGTAATCCATAAGGGTCATCTTATGAATTTTAAGACCATCCAACCCCTTTAGCTGCTTTTAATGATCTGAAATTTATTTTTGAAAACAGGCATTATTATTTGTAGTGGAGAATATCACATAACATAAAAAATATGGACTAGATATTTTGCGTAATCAAATCAAAATAGAGATGGGAAAGCATTGTGGAATAGAAATGAGAAATCTGGAAAGACATGCTGGATGGTGATATCTGATAGGCACTGCTTTGAAATAAAATCCTAATAACCTGAGAAAATCATTTTAAAGACCTTCAGAAAAACTCAGACATACTGGAACAGCTAGTTCTTTGCCTGGCATTTTTCCCCCCAAAGCCATAGTAAACAATCTTGAGTCCACTTAAAATGTTGACAATATTGTTTTGAAATATTTGCCATAAGGTCATATGCCGTAGTGAACTGTCCACTGGAAGTGAGCAATCTGATATTATTAAAAAGCACAACTTCTACATGCCTAATTCCAACTAACCACTTGTAACCTGGTTACAAACACAAATGCGAATCACTTGTTAAGTGTTCTTTTTTTCTCATACAGGCAAAACCGTGATCCAGTATTGTTGTGTTTTACTCCAATAACATAAACTGCTATAATTCTCAAAGCAATGACCCATCGACCTATTCTAAAAACATCCAGCCACTATCCCGTGAAGATTGTGATGTTTTGTTTATTTGTTTGGGAGTCTGCTCTTTTCTTCCAGAAGCAGTGGCTATTTTTAAAATTCAACTTTTTATTCTTCCTTTAATCACACCCAGAATGCAGTGCTTGTAAACTGTACCAATGTGTCACCTATCCTCTATTTATTACATCTTATGCTTTAAATATCACCTCTGACAAACAAAAGAAAAGCAAATGTCCCTAAATTTCCTGAAGGGCTGAAACATCAAGCCCGGATTATTATTGTTTATGTCTCAGCTTTAGCAGCTCCAGTGTCTCCATGGTCTGCTGTGTGCCGTGCTGGCAATGATGGATGGCCATTACGGCAGCTTATTGGAAATGGCTTGATTTATAACCTGTTCTCCTGCCTCAGTCTAATGGCTTCATTTCTTTCCTCCAGTGCGTGATGCCACAGCCAAGGTCATTGCGCCAATGGCCTTTTGTTGTTAGTCTGCTGATGACCAGTGTGCCCAGGAGTCAGCATGGGGAGGGGTGGGGGGGTAGGGAACAGGGAGGGGGGAACAAAGGGGTGGGGAAGCTCCAACCTTTACATTTTAATTTTTTTTTTCATCTCAGTCCCTGATAACTGCAGTAGAACAGTAGATTAAATGCTGTCTTCTATTTGCTTCCCGTGCTTGCCAGACAAGGAGCTGCTTTATGATCCTCAGTGGGGAAGTCTATTACTCACCTCTACTTTAAATGACCAACATCAAATATATACAGCTCCCATTAAAGCTGAGATCAATAAAAATGCCATTAAGATAGTAAAAGTTGCTGATATTAGTGAAGCCCCCAAACAAAATATTTGATTTTCTTTCAGGTTGTTAGTGAGATGGAATACGAACATATAAGTGAAAGGAGAACTGGCCATGCCTATGGTCAATAATTTATCTCAGAGATTCATTCAGCCTCTCACCCAATATTTCCCTCCTGTCTATTGATTCCTCATCATTATTTGTCATAAGCTGTCCTAACTCAAGGAGAAAATATGCCCTGCTGGTCCAAGGGGAGTCATACCTGGAGAAATAGAAAGGAATTTCATTAAAAGCAAGAAAGAACTGCTGTGGCTTTGAGAAACTCCGAAAGCAAGTTGCCAAGACTTTTGTTAGAGACTTAAAGCAAGTTGTAAGCCCAGTAGCATTGCACATGGACATCATGAAACCTAGACCGGAGTTGTTCTGATATGGTTCAAGAAAAATCAAAGGCCTTTTCAGGTGAGATTTCAGCTTCCAAAAACTCTGTGTGTTTGTGTGTGTGTGTGTGTGTGTGTGTGTGCACGTGCACGTACATGGGCACATGCACGTGCACACACAGACACACACCTACTGGTATATATACATGTGTGAGTGTGTATATGTTTTCCCTTTCACTAGACTGTTCTGTGTTCATTTTCCCAGCTGGGATTCTATGAGCACTGGAGGGAAGTCCACAGTTTTAGAGATACATTAGTAAAGAGTATTCAAGATTATGCCAATGTTATTAGGTCCAACTGAAACCCCAAAAGTAAAAGCATGACTTTGGAAATAGGATTAATTTTTTAAAACATGACTATTTGCTTAAGGGCAATTTTAAATAAGTGGACCCTATTTTATTATAATGGGATACATGTTTGTAATGTGGCATTCAGTGGTAATCTTTGGAATTGGTTTTGAACAATGGTTTGAAAGCTTCCTTTATGCACCTTTGAAAGTCAATGACAGAGAATTTTTCTAAATTAAATCTGCTTGGAGTTGACTAATTCTCCCCAACAGGTGATCTTATTTAAATTTTCTCAAATCTTAAATCGGTTTAATCTGGAACATAAATTCACAGCATTTTAAAATTGAAAGGGAATACCCTAGTTACATTCCTTTATTTAGTAGTAGTAAGGATGCTACCATTACTAATTATAACTAATATTAATTAAAGCTTACTCTGTGCTAGGCATTATATGAAGCAACTTATATCCTCAACACACCTTTATGAAGTGAGCAATATTGTGGGAGGGTTAGGTAACCCTCCCCAAATCATATAGCTCCTAGTGGTGCCTCCAGGATTCACACTTAGCTGTGTCACGTTTCATAGCTAATTATAAGTGGAATTTAAAATTTAAAATAAGTGATTTAAAATCAACTTAGAAGAGCCTGATGAGCTCACCTAAACGCAATAATAGGATGCCCTAAAGACTATTCGGAGGGAGTGGAGGTAATTTTGAGAATACTTTTATTGAGTGATTCAATAAAAAGAATTTTTCTTCAGATTATCCTTAAAAATGAAAAATAGTCACATGTTGGCAGTTCTAGAAATATCTTCCTTTCATTTTCTTGAAAATAAAAGAAAAATATCAGTACTCGTAACTCCATATGTCAAAGCCCACAGTATGCCTATATATGTGAAATGCTATTAGGGAGATGAAAATTATAACTTACTTGGATATTTGCTAACATCTACATTTGATTTTGTTATATTAATTAATAAATGAAAAATTATATATAATACCTATTTTCTTCAGTTATTAAACTTGTAGCCCATGAAGCTATATCTTTAAATTTATGGCTTCAGACATAGTCTGAATAAACCTCTGAAATCTCCGCTTTAATTCTTGAGCAAAACTTACTTCTGAAGTAAAAGTAAACCTGGGCTCCTTTGAATTCATATCATCAGGAAATGGGGCTATCTCAGGGGAAAGAGGAAGAAAGGCCCAGGCAATACAGACAGAACCAGTTTCACCACTTTAAGTAAACTAATGAGTTGTTAATTATCCACTAACCGGTTAGTTAGAGGGTGTTTACCTCAATTTAGCAAGTAACAAACATTAGTGATTTCTCAATTTAGTCATATTGTCCATGTGACTCTATTGAGTAGTTAACAAATAATTATCAGTACCGACTCAGGGCCAGAGGAACTGACAGTCTGTGTGAGAAAAAGCCCTACATCTAGACCTCATTTAATATGCCATTTCATTCCTGGCACGAGTCTATGTCCATCATGATAGCGTACAGATAGGAAGACCAGTTAGGAGATGAATGCAGGCTCCAGATCCGAAGTTTATTCTGATCCCTACTAAACTTCCTATACAGTCTTCATGATCATACATTTGGCTTCCAGAGAACACAACCTGCAGACCTTCCTGGCTGAAGCTCTGCACTCAAGCCACATATACCCTGTAGACATTAAGAAGGAGCCAGAGAGAAAGTCAATAGTCTCTGCTCTCGTGTTCCGTCTGCTTCTGTGACCTTATGACTGCAGCTAGAGACTTCGCTTTCCTAGAGAATTTTAGGTGCCTTGACTACTTAAAATTGGCCTCTCCCCTGTTTTGTTTATTGATACTGTTTTTCTTGTTTTTAAACCATCTTAACTATTTTTAAGTGTATAGTTCAGTATCATTAAATATATTCACATTGCTATGCAACAGATTTCTACAACTTTCTCATCTTGCAGATCTGAAACTATACCCATTAAACAACTCCCCATTCCCTCCTTCCCCCAGCCCCTGATAACTACCATTCTATTTTCTATCTCTGTGAATTTGACTATTCTAAGTACTTTATATAAGGGGAATCAAACAGAATTTTTTCATGGGATTAGCTTATTTTACTTAGCATAATGTTCGCAAAGTAAATTCCTGTGGTAGCATGTGACAAAATTTCCTTCCTTTTTAAGGCTGAACAATATTCTTTTTTATGTAGGTACCACATTTTGTTTATCCAGTCATCCATCAAAGGATATTGTAAATAATGCTACCATGAACACAGCTATGCAAATATCTTTCAGACCCTGCTTCCAATTCTTTTGTATATATATGCAGACGAGGGATTGCTGGATCATGTCATTGTTCTATTTTTTAATTTTTTGCAGAACACGCATACTGTTTTCCATTACATCTGTACCAATTGAATTTCTACCAAAAGTGCACAGGGGTTCTAATTTCTCCACATCCTCACTAATTCTTATTTTCTGGGTTGCTTATGTTCCTTTTTTGGATGTAGCCATGCTGATGGGTGTGAGGTGGTATTATATTATAGTTTGATTTGCTTTCTGAAATGGTTAATGATGTTGAGCATCTTTTCATAAACTTGCTGGCTATTTGTTTAGTTTTCTCTGGAGAAATGTCTATCCAAATCTTTGCTCAGTTTTAATCAGGTGATTTGCTATTTTGTCGTTGAGTGGTAGGAATTCTTTATACATTCTAGATATTAACCCCTGATCGGACATATGATTTGCAACTATTTTCACCGATTCCGTAGGTTATCTTTTCACTCTTTTCACTCTCTTGATGGTAACCTTTGATGCACAGAAATTTTGAAGTTCGATATAGTTCTATTAGTTGAATTGTGCTTTTACTGCTTGTTCTTTTAAAATCATTGTCACACCCAGTGCCGTGACACTTTTCTCCTGTTTTCTTCTAAGAGTTTTATAGTTTTGGATTTTATGTCTAGATCTTTAATCCATTTGGGGTTAATATTTTGGATATGGTATAACATAAAGGCCCAACTTCCTTCTTTTGCATGTGGATATCTAGTTTTCCCAGTGCCATTTGTTGAAAAGATTGTCTTCTCATGTTAACATAACTGTGAACAGCCCTTATTCCCTATCTCATACCACTCTTCGCTCTCCTTCCTAGAAAAAACTTCTCTCTCCCACTGAAGCCTGTCTCCTAGATTGCATTAGTCTGGATTGTCAGATTTCTCTGTAATTAGGTTGACTCTGCAAATAAATGTCTTCAGTATACCGTAAATTTGCTTTGTATAAAGAGACAATAGGTAGGTGGCCCACTATTAGTGGATCAGTGAGAAATTTGCAATAAAACTCAAATGTGCAGGATATGTCACATTTTTTTTTCTTTCCTCTAAATTACTGAATATCTAGTGATGCTCCATCCTGCAGGATTATTGGCAAATTCAAACTCAGGATTATGTAGGGTGGGGGACTCTGCTTCTCTTGAATCCTGGAAGCTAATGTGGGGCCCATAAATGGGAGAACGGCTCTCTTGTCTTCAGCCCACATAGTAGCCTTAGTATCCTCTCTGTGCAAGCACATGATGGCCCTTGAAGGCAAGAGCTTCTGTTGATTTTCTACCAAACTTGCCCATGGGGCTATCTATTAATTTTGAGCGTAAGTAATAGTAGTTGCTATTTACAGAGGGCTTATTAGGAGCTAGGCATTTTTTTAAGTATCTTTCATGAATTCATTGATTTTATCCTCACATGTACTCTATGAGATTATTTTATTATTGTTGCTATTTTATAGATAAGAAAATTGAGGCACAGAGGGGTGCCTGGGTGGCTCAGTCATTAAGCGTCTGCCTTCGGCTCAGGGAGTGACTCAGGGTCCTGGAATCTAGCCCCACATCGGGCTCCCTGCTGTGCTGGGAGCCTGCTTCTTCCTCTCCCACTCCCCCTGCTTGTGTTCCCTCTCTTGCTGGCTGTCTTTCTCTCTGTCAAATAAATAAAATAAATAAATAAATAAATAAATAAATAAAATCTTTAAAAAAAAAAAAAAGAAAGGAAGGAAGGAAGAAAGAAAGAAGAAAAGAAAAGAAAAGAAAGGAAAGGAAAAGAAAAGAAAAGAAAAGAAAAGAAAAGAAAAGAAAAAAAGAAGAAAAGAAAAAAAGAAAAAAGAAATGAAACCTGAGGCACAGAGAACAAGGCCATAGTGGTGGGTTGGGATTTTAACCAAGACGCACTGGCTTGAGAGTTCATGCTATTCATCACAGTATGAATTTCCTTCACTAAAGCACTGCATTTCCTCCTAAGGAAGAAAGTCCAGAGACCCTGCCACCTGAGAGTGGTACCACTAGAGAATGAGGCATAGGTCCCACTTCTCACACAAAGCGTCCACTTTTCAGCGTGGGCCAAAATGGGGGCAGGATCTCTCCATTGCTTTCCTGATCTTCAGCTCCCTCTTTTTTTCTGTATAATAGCCACAAGCAGTTCAGGAGTGGTAGAAAACCAAAGATGGGTAGGGAGTTTTCTTAAAGCACCTTCTGCTCCCTGCTGGCAACACAAATGCTCCCAAGTCAGCTGAGCAGAAAGGCCTAACTACCTGCTTAAAGTGGGAGCAAAGAAGAGTATGCAAGGACAAAGCTCAAACCATCAGCCTGGTGCATTTTCCTGCCAGCTCATTATAAATCCTTCCCAGGGAGGACCTTTGCTGACGTCCTATCAGATCTGGGACTGGCCCCTTCTGTTTGTTTATTCATGAAAGACAGCATATAATTCTTCCCAGTCATAGACTTCTCGAAGCATTACACAGAATGGGCAGCACTGGAGTTTTCCCACGATTTGTAAATCACTAATGGGAAAATGGTCCTGGCCAGGTCAGGTTAGAATGGAAATTCCACTCCAGCAGTGGGAGGCTGGATCCTACCATGTGTCATCAGGACACTAGTCTTTGGGGTGCAGTGCCTCACCTGCTGAGCCTACATGTGCTCTGCTGGCTCTTGTGAAATACAAGTGTATGTGGACTGAAGGTAAGTAGCAGGGAGGCCCCAAACACCATGGAGTCAAGGGATGAATGTGTGCAGGGTTGAGAAATAGGCTTGTCAAAGCCAAAACAAGCTTGATCTCAGTTTGCCCTGTTTCTTTTTTCCACGTCCCTCTTCATTAATCACCAGCACATTCCTCAAACTGGTTAAAAATACCTCCAGAAAATTTGAACCAAATTCTTAAGCTTTAAAGAGTTAACATAACATTTATTAAATAAGCATAAATATGTTTCAAACAAGCCACTGGTCAGAGTTTGGTTGGCTGGGAGGCAGGGAGGATTTCAACAAAATTGTTTTGCCTTGCCATTGAAGCTGTCACTTTATACATGGGATAAGGAGAATTTTAAAGGCAAATGCAGGGAATGGGTCTGTGATCTGGAGGGTTTTTGTAAGTCTCTACTTGCCAGCTTAGGAATGACAATGACATATCTTGCCAGTTTATGGTAAAAGCAAACTTGATGAGGTAATGCACACTCTTAATTAATGAGCCTTTAATGAATAAAGCATCGGCAATAGAAGGCAGGTGGAAAAATGGGTTTGAAATAACAAGTACAAACCGTTTACTGAGCTGGGATTATGAGAATTAGACATAGCATGTTTTTGGAGAATAAATGCAATACCACTGATGCAATTACCCAGAAAAATGAAGCTGAACAAAAGTCTGTTTTGAGAGGCACAGAATCTTTGGAGCCGGCACTCTGTCTAATAAAATTCACAAAATCCTGAACAAAGAACAGGTGACTGCCATCATTTTGGATTCAGTGACTGGGTGTACTTTTCCTCTTTACCTAGAGCTCTATACAGTTGAGAAGTAAGGGTTGAATTCGATAGCACCTTCTAAAGCCAAAACCCCTTGCTTTTTTATATTCTGGTACTGATGGGTGAGTTTCAGCTACTAGTTTTATGTTCTTTCTGGTCAGCAAATGAATGGAATGCTTTATAGAAGAATAATGCGTTTAGACGCCAAGTGCTTGATCCTTACAGCACCTGTAGCATAAAAAGCATTTGAGGACTTAGGAAATGAGTCATCAAACATTAAACAGAGTTAGTAAACTTAGTTTAGTGAGCTCGGTAAGCAGAGAGTGACAGCAAAGCCATCCTCCCTCGCTCAGGTTATTGAAAATGTTCTGTGGATGTGACAAAGTTAGGCTTCCCCCTACTCCTGGATAGAAACAAGGTCAGAGAGGTTTCACAGTTCCTAGCCTCCCTGAAGGAGGTATAGATGTGCATGACTGATGTTGAATCTTTTAGTAATCTTGGCTCTGGAAATGTGAAATCTTCTACTTGCCCATGAGCAGCAAAAGACTGTGAGGCTGCCAGAATTATCTTGAGACATTACACAGTTTACCTATGGGTAAATCAATTAACTGTTATATGTATATATGTGCATACACACACACACACACACACACATAATTTGTTAACATACATAAATAATTTGCACTCTAAATTTATTCCTTGTTGTGCATACACTGTCAGGATGCTGCTTTAAGGAGCAAAATGCCACGTGGTCCACGACAGTCCTAACAAGGGCAGTGCTGGGGATATTGTGCAGAATTCCGAGGCTACATTCCACAGGAGAGCTGACTTTGGAAAGGACTGCTGGAGGAAGCATCCGCTGCGGGCCGCAGAGCTATAACCTATCCATTCTGTCCTCTGGGTGCTTCGCAAGGGAGAGAGAGTGCCTCTTTCGCTAGGCTTCTGCTTAACTGGCCTATTTCATGGCTGGACAAACATAGGCTCCTCGGCCTCTTTTATATCCTTGACTGAACTGTAAGTGTCCAACAGTGTGACATAAAGTGGAGTTAGAACGCTGCTGCCAGTGCAGAGCTGAAAAGGGGGATTGCCTCCCAGACAGGGTGGCCTCAGCCCCTGAGGAGACCAGACAGAGAGCAGAGAGCGGAGCAGCAAGTGTCCCTGGGCCGGAGAGTGCTGCTGCCGACAGGGCCTTTCCCTGAATCAGCCCCATCTCCCAGATTCCATATCAGCCCTTCCTGAGGTTTAACGTCCAGCCATGAGTATCATCCGGTCAGTGGGCATTGCTGCCGAAAGGGGCATTTCTGTGGAGCTAGTGTTCCCCCAAATATCCTTTCCGTTCCTTGACAAAGCCAAAAGGGGACCTGCGAATCCCCTCAGGTCCAGAGAATGCTACAATTAAGGAAGGAATCTGTGTAGGGCTGCTGCCTGCCAGCTCTTGTGGAGGCCGAAAATCAAGCAACCCGTGTCTGAAAGTCCGCAGAGCCTGATGATCTCCGAGCAGGGCGCCGCGGCTGTGTGGGGCATCGCTGCGGTGCCGCCGCATCCCCGATGTCCTGCTTCCCCCTCGGTGAGAAACGAAGCCCAGTAAATCTCCTCAGGTCTGTTGCGTGCTGTCATTGCAGGGTGTATTTCTCTGGACACACTGCTTTCTATGGGTCCTTCTCAGTCGTCATGAGGTTTATAGGGCAGCAGTCCTCAGGTTCAGAAAGCTCTGAGGGGCGCCTGGGTGGCACAGCGGTTAAGCGTCTGCCTTCAGCTCAGGGCGTGATCCCGGCGTTATGGGATCGAGCCCCACATCAGGCTCCTCTGCTATGAGCCTGCTTCTTCCTCTCCCACTCCCCCTGCTTGTGTTCCCTCTCTCGCTGGCTGTCTCTATCTCTGTCAAATAAATAAATAAATAAAATCTTTAAAAAAAAAAAAAAAAGCTCTGAGCTTGAGGGGTAGATTTATGTGAGTTCTGCCCCCAAATCATCCTCCCAAATGTTTGTTAGGCCTGAAGTCAAGCACCAGGTCTTTTCAGGCTGAGAGAGACTTGGTACTGAAGAGGAGAATTCTCAGAAGCTGCTGCCTGTAGCCCTTCTAGTACTTGTGGGGGCAGGGGGCTGAAGACAAGCCAGACATTTCCTCAGGTTCAGAGAGTGCGTGTAAGGAGTGGAGTGGTTCCAGAGAGGAGCTGCCTCCCAGACACATTTCCCAGCCTTTGAGGAAGCCTGGACACCAACCAGAAATCTCCTCAGTGTCCGAGATTCTCTCCTGAAGAGGAGAAGAAGTCTGAGGAGCAGCTGCCTCGCAGGCCTGGAGAAACCCTGGTCAGCAGCAGGTCCCTTCAGCTTCCGTGAGTGCCATTACGGAGGGAAGCCTGTCTGAGAGCAGTGCTGGTGGCTGGTCTCCCCCAAGAGGTCACATTTCTCTCAGCAAAGCCAAGAAACCAGCCTGGGCTAAGGATCCAAAGACCTCTGTAAGAGTATCCCAACCCTTGCTATCCACCCTGTGAATATTCCATTTCTCCTGCCTGGCATAGATCCATTGCTAAGTTCTCTAATTGTGAAGAGGTGCTCAATAGGAGAAATTACCCAATAGCCATAAAGGCTAGGATTGTTTAGTAGAGTAATCACAGAGATTGTCATAGAAAATGGTAGACTGAATGAATCCAACAAAAGAAACCCTGAGGTAACGGAGAGTGATGAAAGAAATAAAAGCTATTCAAATGCTCCAATCAACATGCCTGATACTGGAAACTCTTTCAGAGTCTGAGAGGAATCCCTTCATAGAAGAAGCACAAAAGGGAGAAACAAGATGATTTTACTGCCCTTGTGCCCAATTTGATCATCCATAATTAGAGATGGGCAAGTCAGAAGAAAGGCTGTCAGGGGCTCCTAGGCACCCCAAAGAAGCTCACCACAAATATCTGATTTGGCAGAGAAGCAACCAGTCTGGACCCATCTGCAGCTGTGGCCAAGAAGCAACCTGCTTTCAGGAAAAGATGATGCCATCCTAGAGTGAGAGGATGACCATGATAAGACAATCCTCAATGGGAATTCTGCTGTGCCAGGCCAGGCTTTGCCTAATGTCTCACATGCCATGCTCATGACTTTTGCCCTGCTTTCTCTTGAGATAAAGAGTGAGAGTCTCACTTCTTTCATCCTTGCCAAATTTTACTAAGTGTATCTCAAGTTCTTCCTTCAAGGAGACTTCCCAGATGTTTAAGTCAGTGGTTCTCAATTTTTTAACACACATCAGTACCACCCAGAGGGCTTGTTAAAAGACAGATTGCTGGACCTCAACCCCAGAGTTTCTGATTTAGGTCTGGGGTAGGGCCCCAAATGTGAACATTTCTAGCAAGTTTCCAATGGATGCTACACTGCTGATTCAGGGACTACACTTTGAGAACCATCATGTTAAGCCAACATTGGATTCACCACTTCCTGGCTAAGAATTACAATTATTATGTTAATTGAGCCTCAATACATGGCCTATGGACCATCTGCCTCAGAATCCTATGTACACTTTTTTTAAAAAAGCAAAGTTCTATTCCCCACTCAAGACCACTGAATCAAACTCCTAGCGAAGGATGAAGCCTAGGAACTTGAATTTTTAGCAAGTTCTTTTCAGTGATTCTGGTGCACTATAAAATTTAAGAATTACTGATATGCCTTAAATGTTAGATAAAAATATTATTTTACATTGTTACTCCATGCTTTGTAAGGGATACTGCTCATGACAATATGGGCAAGAAGTAGTTTTCTTTGAAGTTTCCCTGGGGAAAATCCCATTTCTTGTAGGGAGGGTTGGAGCCAAAGCCACATCGGAGAAGAATACTATCACAGGTGACAAATGGCTCACAGTTTAAGAAATCAAGTGTTTGAGTTGAAAAGAATCCTCTTGCTTGAAATTCTATAAAAAATATGTTGAGTGGATGTGTAGTTTTGTAGAGATCCAAAGAAAACTGAACACCTTTCAGTCTGTCTCTTTGCTGTGGAATTTAGAATTTTCTATCACTGAGGATGCTTTCGGTTGCAAGTAATAGACAAAGAATGCCAAAATAGAAAAATGAGTTATTATTTCATGATATAGGAAATCTGGGGTCAGGAGAGCTACAGGAAATTTGGTAGGTCAACATTCCCAAGGACACAAATGTTATCCTTCTGTCTACTCTGCCATCTCAGGGTACTGGACAGTTTCCCCTTCCTGGTTATAAGCTGGCTGCAGGGTCCTAAGAATTATGTTTGGACAATGTCATATCCAGAGGAGAAAAAAGCATTTCTTCATGCATATAGTTTTATTAGCAAAAAAACAAAACAAAACAAAAAAGAAACACCTTCCAGAAGTCCCTAGCATACTTCCCTTCTGGTCCCATTGGCCAGGAAGAGGTCACACATCGATGCCTACATCAGTCACATGCTAACACTTCATTACTAGGCTATGAAGAAGATCATTTCCCTACACATACATATGACTGGGCAGAGGGACCCCTACAATGGGAGTCTTCCAGCAAGGAATAAATGAGGTAATGAGAATGGCAATTGGGCGACTAATAGTGTCTGCTGTATTGTTCTTCAAATGCCCTAGGTCTAAAATATTGAACTTAAACATTGAATTTGATATTTGAAGCAGAATTTCATAAGCCCTCTCTTCAAAATTTAGCAGCACTGTCACTACATAAAGGTGAGCAACTCACCTTTGGGCCTTTGTGTTCTTAATCTATAAAATGACAATAAATACAAAAGCAGCAACCCCAGCAACACTTAATGACACATAATGACCCACACTATGTGCCAGGGACCGTGCATTCTGTCATTGGGTGCTTACAAAAGGGCTATGAGACAGGAACGGTGGAAACCTTCATTTTACAAAGGAGGAATTGACCTTTAGATAGATTTTGACACCTTCCTGAAGTGTATGGGGGACTTGGGCTAGAAACCACAAGGATGTGCTCCAGAGGAAGTCTCTGTAGTCATCTCTGGCTCTGGACAGGTTTGGAAACATGGAAAATAGGCTGCAATATGTTCAGCAGAAATCCAAAATGACAGGGATTAATGTGGAATCCCGGAATCATAGAACTAGGAAATAAACAGGAGAGAGGTAGCTATTCGCAATGATTAAATTTGTCAGATAAAGATACAAGACACCCAGTGAAATTTGAACATCAGATAAACAACAAATAATGTTTTAGTAAAACTATGTCCTAAATGTTGCCTGGGACTTACTTAATACTAGAAAAATTATTTGTGATTATCTAAAATTCAGATATCACTGGGTGTCCTGCATTTTTATTTGTTAAATGTGGCAATCCTGAATGGGATGAATAACGGCTGGGGGTGGATAGGTGGGCGAATGGGGGAGATGGCTGAACAATTTGGGGACAGGACTCTTAGGGGTAATTCTTCAACTATAAAGGAGTGCGTGCATGTGTGTGTCTGGGTGGGTAGGTGTGGGTGCGAGTAAGGATGTTGTGCAATGTGCATGTGTTTTAGACTGGCAATGGAAGGCAGGGCATATGGTGAGAGTTTATAGGAGATAATCCAACCTAGAGAACAAAACATTTGCTGCCCAAGGGATGAGAAAATGAACATTTGCCTTGTGGTTACACCAGTGACTCACTGCATGATCTTTGATAAATCACACAACCTCTCTGTAATGCAGGGTTCCATGTGCATATAGACAAGATAACAATATTGGCTTTTTTCCCCACCACACATGAAAACAGTCCCTTGAGCATTGTTTGTAAATTCCTGGATTGAAAGAGGGGCAAGGGAAGGGTGTTTTTGTTATATTGTGTCAATGAGAAAGAAGAATATAGAAGGCTCTGGTAGGCTTGGGATTCTTTTCTAATTTCTTTGGGAAGCACTCTCTAAGTGATGATTCCAGCCTAATATAGGGTGCACTGATTACAGCCTACACTTTGTTTCCAAGCCTTAATTCACATACCTGAATGTTTCCCTCGTTAGCTGTGTGCATCACCCTCTAACTGAATCAGCGGAAATTAGCAAATTCAGACATCAGCTGTTTCTTTCCTGTGTTTAACAGGAAGCCTATTGCAACCCAGTGATTCTTCAGGATTTATTTTTTCACAAGTGCCAAAGCAGCACAACACCAGCAGGATCCGAGCTGGGAGCATGTGCCGATAAAAGCTGGTTTCTCTTTGTGGTCGCATTTGTATCGGATCGGCAAATGAACGGGGCTCTAATTATCTTGGAGGTAGAAGTCCGTTACGTTTCACGGGGCCTGTGTTATTTTGCTAATAAAACTAATACAGCCCAAGAAACAAGAACAGTGGAGGGCGGCCGGGTTAGCGCTTTCAGTGATACTCCCAGAGGCCTGTGAAGCAGCCTCCCAGGAGTGATCACACGGCCACAGCAGAGGCAGAGCATGGTGCCAGTGTGTGTGGAAACGGGGGAGAACCGCCACAAAGGGCACAGATAGAGAAGACTCCGGCCAGGTGGCAGAAGAGGTGGGAGAAGGTGTGAACCTAGTGACCCAGATTGGAGATAAGGTACCCCACATCACCCCCTAATGCAGGACAGCATATAGTCAGTGGAGTGAGAATCATGAGATAATCATGCCTCCTTGGTCATGCAAAGGGCTTCCACATACGGTGAGTAGTTCGTTTCATCCTCATTGAATCCATGAGGAAATTGAAACTCATAAAGATGAAATGACTTACTCTAAGGCACATAAGAGGCACTATTCAAAATCAGATCTACTGGAAGCAGGGCCAGGCCTTTCTCCCCCAAACCCAGCAGTATTTTCCAAGTGTTGTAAATTAATACCTACCAAAATATGGCCTTCTTCCTCATATTACAGCTGTTGAAATTCTCACCACTGGCATCCCCTTTGGGATTAGGGAAGGAAACAAACTATGTATTGTATAACTCAGGTTATGTAGTGGCATGGAAAAGAAATAGGGACCAACTCTTTTTGGATATTTCATCCTGGTTGTTGTCTTGGAAAGCATATTTATTGACATCTATTCATTCATTCATTCATTCACTAATTCATTCTAAAAAAAACGTAGATTATACTTCTGTAGGCCAGGCAACATGTTAGATACTATGTCGTGGGTGGTGAAAAAAAAGACAGGTGGTACTTGCCCTCATGGGACTACTGACATGGTGGAGGAGACCAACATGTAACAGGAAAACAAAGGCCTAAGTACCGAATTACTGGTTGTGAAAATGTTGTGGAGGATAACAATAGGGTGTTCCAAGAATAAGACACAGGTGGCTTCTCCAGTTTACAGCAGGCCACTCTAAGGTGGTGACCTGAAACATGAGAAGGGACCCTGCAGGGGAAGAGTAGGGAGAAAGAACTTGAGTGGAGGCCCTGGTAAGGAGCTGCCCTTTCCAGAAGCTGAGAGAAGGCTCCTGGAGCTGGAATGAGGGAGGGCACAGTGAGAGGAAGGTGCGGGTGCCATGGTGGGCAGAAGTGCAAAAGACTAGGCCAGGCTTCTCTGCGCAATGAAAGCAGCAGGTGGGCCTGCCTCAGAGTGGAGAGGGCAACCACCAGAACGGCAGGAGATACCAAAGGACTGAGGTGAACTTGAACTTCAGCCAGTTCCCAGGTGTGCAATTCCAGGTGTATGTGGGGGGCCTGACGCTTTCATAGGTAAGTTATCTCCCACTTGGAACTATGTCTGTCCCTGACCCCACGCGTGGTAATTTATCCCACCTTCATATCTACAGTATGGTAAATGACCTTGAGTTCCACATGGGAACAGGGCAAAAACATGACTAAGCTGCCACCTAGGCTTGTCAAAAATATTTTCCCAAGCTCCAAATGGAGACTGTGCCATAAACTGAAAGGTTTCTGACCAATTCATGGCCACCGCCTGCTCAGGCTGTTTCTCGGGTGCCAATCGCACTCCCTCTAGCTGTCTTGTTTGCTGTCTGTGGCTGAGCAAACGCCCGGTCTCAGCGCCGGGCAGCAGATCCTTAGGAGTAACTCATTAACAGCTGCTGCTGTAGAAGCTCTAGAGTTTTGTTTTGTGCAACCTGAAAGGGTACTTGCTTTATGATTTTTTAATTAGAGTGTAAATACTGCAGCCCCATAAACCTCTTGATTTATTGCTGACAGGTGTGAAAGTTCGCACTTGCTGTAAAAGGCCCCAAGTCTTCTGTTATCTCCAGCCTCTGTTTTCTCAGGCTCTCCTGGCAGCTGGCTGTTTGGGGTGCTTTCTCTGGCTGGGTTTACACACAAGGGCAGCACACAGCAGAATTGCCAAATGGAGAGCTTATTTCCTGATTTCTTCACTATCTCTTTGGGGCCTGTTACTTTCTGTCATTTCTCCCCTCTTCTTCCTTCCAAAACCACTGTGTGATCTCCGTGGTTCCTCTGTTCCAAGTCATGCCCGTGTTCTGATTTCCCTTCTGACAGTTCTATAACCTTTCACATGTTCTATCGCCTTTAACCTCCAAGAAACAGAAATTAATTTAAATACTTATTTATGGATTCATTCAGTCAACAAATAGTATTGAGTGTGACTACAGTACACACGTTATTCTGGGTGCCAGAGAGACAGCATCAAGCACACTGAAGTCCTTGCCATCATAAAGTATACATTCTAGAAGGGTGAGATGGAAAATACCACATGACTAAATAAGTTAAAAAGATAAATCCAAAAACTCATAAGTGCTATGGAGATGATAAAATTGGGACACATGTGAGAGAGGAATTAGGAAGCTGCTTTGGCCAGAAGGGCAGGAGATTAGGTTATTTTCTCCATCTTTCCTGCATGTGGCCCTGCACTTCTGTTTCTTTTGGAAGACCAGTTTTATTCCTCTTGCTCTCATCCCATATTGACTTCTCCATCCACATGACCAAATATGACCAGCCCATCTCTCTTTACATATTGATTCATACAAGCATTAACAAAGACCTGGGTCCTCACTCCTAAATAGTAGAATCTGATTGATCCAGCTTGGGGCAGGGTGCATCTCAGGAAAAATCAGCCTGAGCAATCAACCTGTGTTATCTATGCATGTGACTTAAATCCCCATTTCTGTGGGCAGATGGAGTATTTATTCTAGAGAAGAAGGAGAATAAGGGCTGGGAATACATACACATAGATTCTTGCCATCTCAAGAATTAGTTATGGGAGAGAAGAAAAACACGTAAATGCATAAATATAAAATGTGGTCCTTATCTTCAAGGTGCTTACCATTTCAGAACTTAAGATATGCATACATGAAAATACAGCTCAAATATAATGTACTAGTAAGTGGTGCTTCTAATTTACATCAGGGACATTAATATCAGAGCTCAGGAAGGAGAGAGTAATGTTTCAATGGATCAGTGAGGTGGTTGGAAGATGCTTCAGATGGAAAGTAGGTTTTAAAAACCCAGGAATGAAGGGAAGGGAAAAAACTCAGAAGCAGATTTGTTCATGGTTTTCGTTTGTTTGTTTTTTAAAGAACCAGAGGACACGTGGAGTAGTTATCAGAAAGGTAACCAACTAATAATCTTGTTTACAGATGGTTGTAGTTGTTGTTTTGTAGAACTTCCCTTTCCTACAGAGAGGAAGTAATCCAGGAAAGAGATGATGGAGTCTTAAACTAAGGAGGTTGAATAAGTGCCATAAAGAAACAATTTTTAGAACCAACGAGTTCTAATAAACTGAGCTAAATAATACAATTATCAACTTAACCTCAGAATTCAAAATCTGGCCATCTAGAGAAAACATCTGACATAAACCCACAGCTATTCAATGTACTCTCAAAATCCTCCAGAGAAGTAAGCTAAATTGCTTTTCAAAATATTTTGAATTTTACGACTTCTCAGTTCCTATAGTCATGAATTACTTCATGTCTAGGGCAATTGCTCTGACGTTGGGTAAAAAAATTTACCTGGATTTAGTGTTTTGCACACCCATGTTGTGATTATTAATAGTGCATTTTTCACTTGAACTAGGTCCAAGTTTGGACAATGAATTTAAAGTTATCATACTCCTGGGGTACCTGGGTGGCTCAGTTGGTTAAGCGTCTGACCCTTGATTTTGGCTCAGGTCATGATCTCAGGGTCCTGGGATTAAGCCCTGCCTTGGGCTCTGCACTCAGCAAGGGAGTGTCCTTGAGGATTCTCTCCGTCTCCCTCTGTGCCCCCCCCCCCACAGCTCATGCTTTCTCTCTCTAAAATCAATCTTTATTTTAAAAAAGTTATCATACTCCTAGGGCAGATGGATAAAAAAATGATGTCTATTGTTATTTCAAATATCAAGAAATAAGACAGAACAACTTAAAAAACCCATCTGAGGTAAATGTTTCTAGATGATTTGGAATTTGAGATATTAAGTCATTTGGAAGTTTCTAGGTGACTGTGGCAACTTCTTATAGACTTTCAAGGCATTACAGAAGTCTTTCTGATTCTAATACTTGCCGGCAAATGGCCTGATCTTAATTCTTAAGGTCATATTCCCATAGTTAAAAAGCAAACGAGAATGCACCATGGCTTTTTGGTAAAATGACAGTTATTACTATCTTTGGCCAGAAGAAACATATTTTTGACAGCAAACTAAAGATTGAACAGGGTATTATCAGCTTTTCAAACACTAAAGTGAAAAAAATAAATGAGTAAAGGATTTGTGTGTCATTCAACAGAGTTTTAGTGTCAGTCATAACAGTTCTTATTTGAAAAATGTTTAATACCTTCTACTTAATCAAAACTAAATTCCTCATAAATGACTATTTGATAAAAAGAAAGAAACGCCTAGTAGTAACTTATCCTACAATGTAGAATTGCCCCTCCAATCCCAAAGAATAAAGCAAAGCTGATTGAGAATATTCTAAGTACAGTATTAGGGTTTTGACAAACAATAAAATCTCAAATACCAAATTGCTCAGCCAGAAACACAATTGGATAACCTTGGACAAGTTGATCCCCACTGATTATTTTTCCCCAGAAGCTTAAAGTGTGAATAAAATGTTCTGGTATTTCACTCTCTCATCAGTTTTTACATACTGGGGTTTTCAAGTTCCTCATATCCTTCTATTCTATTATCCTCCTTTATCTTTCTTGGAGTCTATTCCGGGAATTACTCATGCATAAAGATTATGTGAGGAGCCTTCATCTCTAGTGCTTTTTCCTAACTGTCAAATTTACAGTAAAAGGGGTAATAACTATTGAGTACTGATTGATCCAAGTTTTCATAAATGCTATGGCAATTTCTAGACACAGAGAGTAATCGCAACATAGTTTGCAGTAGACTGCCTTAATTAACCACCAGATGATTTCCAAATTTTACCAAAAAAATAAAATTGGAACATAGTTAATTCCATTAATTTTGATAACAGAGGGCAGGAAAAATGCGCCTAATTGAAAATGCAAAGCTAGTCTTCAACTGACATAATTTCTTTATTCTCTTCATTGATTTAAACTTTGTCTCCTTTTTTATGTCACAGGCCAATCCTGAGGTTAGAGGTGATAGCATAGATTAATGGTTAAGAATATGTGAGTTAAAATCACACTGCCTAGGTTCCAAATCCCAGCTCTGCTACTTGCCAACTGGGTAAGCTTGGATAGGTTTCTTAATATCTGTTAGTACCGGTCTTCTTATTTATAAAATAAGATATCAATAGTGCCTATCCCAGTGACTTAAATACACATTAAGCATCAACATAGAGCCAGGCATAGAGAATAACCTTAATAATATGTTACTCTATTGCATGAAAAAAATAACTATAAGATAAACAAAGAGCTTAGATAATCAGCTCCTGAATAATCATGGACTATGCATTTCTCCTCCAGCAGATCTTGGTATCTGCTGACATCCTCTCTTTAATTCATGATGCATTCTCCAGCCACAAGCTTAAAGTTCTCTATCTTTTTGGCACAGACTGAACACCATTCCCCGAGGAGGCTGTTAATTCATTCAGGCCAATGGTAGGCAATCATTATAAGCAATTCAGAGTTCCCTTTGGGCTTCCTCTGGGATGAGGATACAACCGCTTCTTTATTATTTCTTAGAAAAAGGGTGACATCAACCTTCATAACGTATTAGGGTTGACCCCAAACTAGGAGGAAATACTTTCACTGATTTACGTTTCTGACCACTATTCTCATGTTAGGATGATTTCAGACACAATTCCTTCTGGCTTACCTTACCATGTATCTACCAGACAAGACTGGTTCATGTACAATGTTTCTTCAGGTTGTGCATTCCAGGATTACCTTCTGGAAGGTGTTCTTTTGATTATTCAAGTGCCTTTGCTAACTCAGTTATACACAGCTAACTACTTTTTTAATGCAAGATTGTTTATAGCAGTTTTAATAATGATTACCAAATAATGAAAAAAGTAGTATATAATCCATCACCAGAAAAATGGAGCAATCAAAATGTGATATAATAAAAAAAGAATAAAATATTTGTGAATGCAGCCTAGATGAATCTTTTTTTTTTTAAGATTTTTTAATTTATTTGAGAGAGAGAGAGGGAGGGAGAGGGAAGGAGCACAAGCAGGGGGGCAGAGGGAGAGGAAGAAAGAATCTTAAGCCGACTCCATGCTAAGCACGGAGCCGATCTCAAGACCCTGAGATCACAACCTGAACTGAAACCAGGACTGCACCAGCCAGGTGCCCCACAACCTAGATCAATCTTAAAAGCTTTCTGCTAATTGAAAGAAGCCTGGTAGAAAGGGGTAAGTATTGTGTAATTCTATTTATATGATGTTCCAACACAGACAAAAGAGCTTGTAGTTTTTTTTTTTTTTTAGTTTTTTTTTCATTTGAATATAGTTGATACACAATGTTACATTAGTTTCAGGTATAAAACACAATGATTCAATTTCTCTACATGTTACACTATGCTCACCACAAGTGTCACCATCTGTCACCACACAACTCTTAAGACACAGGTAACCACTTTTATCTTCAATTAAGGATCAGGGCACACAAATCTTGATCTATTTACACTGATAGTCAATCTAGTAATTCTTTCCCAGTGTGGAATCAACAGAATTCTGGTTTTTATAAGTATTTCAAGGTTCAAAACAGTTTTATTCTTACAATTCTTCAAATTTTGCTCCAACTTCCAAGAATACCAGTAAATGTTCAGAGTATACATATTCTTCTCTAGATATAACATCTACTGAAACCTAAGAGTAATTCATGATTATTTTAACTGATGGCATGACAGGGTAATGCCTGGGTATATAACCCGGGTAGTTTGGGCAAACAGCATTTTCTGTCTACCTTATAAGAATATTCCCTTATTATAAGTGCTCTTCTCTAAAATCCCACCAGGGGCGCCTGGGTGGCGCAGCTGTTAAGCATCTGCCTTCAGTTCAGGGCGTGATCCTGGCGTTCTGGGATCGAGCCCCACATCAGGCTCCTCCGCTGGGAGCCTGCTTCTTCCTCTCCCACTTCCCCTGCTTGTGTTCCTTCTCTCGCTGGCTGTCTCTCTGTCAAATAAATAAATAAAATCTTTAAAAAATAAATAAATAAAATAAAATCCCACCAAATGCCTCTCTGAACAGCAAAATATCCATGTTCTTCATGGGCAAGCCCAGTTTTATAGGTAATTCAGAAAAGGCCTTAGTGGTAATTGCCCTGCACAAAACTGTGATGTGATCAAAGTATCTATTTTTTGTTCTTTTTCACAAAGCCTACCAGAGCTTCCTTCAAAAGCATGGCTTTGTCCATTTTGTCTAGTTTGCAGCAAGTCTCTCTCCTAAGGGAATTCCCAAAGGGACTCTAGCTAATAACATGAATACTATTTTTCCCCTACTTATTTAATTCCTACCCTACAGAACCAAGATTTTGGACCAAAACATGAATTAGAATATCCAAACAATTAGTTGTAAGATTCCCTCCATGACTGTCACTCACACGTTGGAATCATTGAGAGAGTATGTAGAAGACACTGTTGTTAATATGTCTTTATTTCATAAGGAAAGGAGATAGCTGTAAAGTGACCAAGTATTTCCATTCCATTTTCATGAAGTCACTGGTAAATGAGACAGAAAACATTAGAGCAAGCCTCTTGAGACTTTCTAATTGGAAAGAAAGTTTTTTACTATTATTTTTTAAATCTTGCTGCTAGCTGCCATTTGCTCTATTATAATCACAGTTATTTTCCCTTTTCTTTGAACACGAGAAGCTTATTCCTGCCTCAGGGCCTTTGCACTTGATGGGACACAATTGCTACCAGTAATGATATTGTGCAGGAGAAGCCTCATCTTTGGCACTACACTAAAGAAGAAAGTAGAGCAAGGGGAAAAAAAGTCACCTTTGTCAGGCAGAAGGTTAGATGTATTAAAATAAACTCTTAATGCAGCCAAAGTGAAGACCTGTATCATGTCCAAAATTTCTGGTGGGAAAGTTTCAGCAGCAATGAACTATTTCCTAAATGGGATAATTAATGAGCAATGCAGTATTTCACAATACAAGCAATGCAGTTTTGGTAGACCCAGAAAGGCATGGGAATATTCTTCACACCAACTCAAAGTGGTCAAGGTTTGTATTTGTTTGTTTTCTTTAAATACTTAATCCACTCCATCAACCTGGAATGTCCTAGGAAGAAAATGGTGCAGGGTCTGAGCAGTTAATTAAATGGATAAGGTTGCCTCAATATCCTAAATTGAATTTATCAGAAGTCATGTCTTTCCTTTTTTTACTTGAGTACAAACCATGAAAAGTACCCTAACTCAGTGGATTGTTTCCATGTATTACACTGAAATAAACTAAAACCACTTGTTATTCCTACCTCTTTACTTCTCATTCATTGGACAAATCCCTTGAGTTTATTTTCGGTCCCTAGCACTGGTTTGAATTTCCCCCTGTCAAGGTTATCAACCTCATCTATGTGCCCAAAATGTGGTAACCTTTCAGTTCTAATCGTAGTGTACCTCTCAGAAGCATTCAACACAGTTGATCACTTCTTCCTTCTGTCAACACGTGTCCTTTTGTCTTGTCTGACTCTACTTTCTCCTGGTTTCCATTCAATTTATCAGATTGCCCTAATGCAAGCTCCTTTTCTGGCTCCACCAACTCCTCTGCCTTCTCCTAAGGAGTTCGTTGCCCCATGATCAATCTCAGCCCCCATTTCTTCTTTACCTACCCTAAGTCCCTATGTAAATTCATCCAATTCCATGACTTTATTTATGTGCTATTTATCCTCAACTTTAGCTTACAGACCTGACCACTCCTTTGAGTACCAGTCCCATATATCCAACTGCTTCCTTGACCTCTCCAGTTTTATGTTAGTAGGGATCTCATCTTTGACATTTTTTAAACATATCTTGATTCCTTCCCTCCAACTCACCATTTAACACACATTTACACCATACTACTCCAAACATGTTTCTGTCCTCAGTCTTCCCCATTTCAGTAAAGAGTGTACCATCCATTCAGGTGGCTCAAATCAAAGCCTTACGAGTCATATTTAATTCTTACCATATCCTCCTCAATGATTTGGCCCAATGATACTAATGCAAACCACCATCATGTCTTTTCTAATTCTGCAATAGGCTGTTAAATGGTCTCCTTGCTTTTAATCTTACTCTGTACACAGCATCCAAGGTGATCTATTTTAATGTAACTCAAATAACATTACTCCTCTGCTTAAAATCTTGCTGTGCCTCTGGTCACACTTAGAATAAAATCTTAACAATTCATTGTGGCCTACACAGCCTTGCATGATCTGGCCTGTGTCTGACTCTCCTCCTTCATCTCATGCTGTGTCCTACACCATTTGCTCTATTATAATCACAGTTATTTTCCCTTTTCTTTGAACACGAGAAGCTTATTCCTGCCTCAGGGCCTTTGCACTTGCACTTTCCTTTGCCTCTTTCAATGGCTACTTCTCGCTTCTTCAGATCTCATTATGAACATTATTTTGTAATGTAGTCGAGTCCACTACATTCCCTCGGTCACTATCAGAAAAGTGGTTTCCTCTGAGAAGGTGAGAGCACAGATTGCCTAGAAAGGTGAATGAGGGAACTTTACAGGTAAAGAGCCTGAGTCACCAGACTTGTGCACTTGTCAACTCTCAGTGAAGATTTGTGCATTTCATTGAACGTAAATTTAATTTAAAAAGGAAAATATAAATAAATATAGAACTCTAGTTATTGCTGTAAATACTGAAGTGTATAGGAGAAGATGGACTGACGTCTGCAGTTTACTCAAACACTTCAAAATTTACGGTGTATTGATAGATGGAAAAGGAAAGTATAGATGAAAAATATATGAGATAAAGCAGATAGAGTAAGTGTTAATGGTAGGCTCTAGATGTGGGTATATAAATTTTGGCTGTAAAATTCATCTATGCTATATGTTTGAAAATGTTATAATAAAATCTTGGAAAGTTGGTTTTTTAAAAAAAAACTAAAGATGACTAAAAATGATTGGATCTGATAAGATAGTTCAAAAGGTGCTAGATACTGCATAAATATACCAAAAGAGCTATCCTGTATCCCAGAAAAATAACTAGAAAATGTAATGGAAAATTAAGATTCAATTCATAATAGCAACACAGCTCTAAGACTCAAGTTGTAATACCAACAGAATCTGTAAGACTCAATTCATAATGGTAAGAAAAGCTATGACATACATAGGAATACATTTGATGATGTGTGAGAACAATATGAAAAAAATTATAAAACTTCCTGAACTGCATAAAACCTGACCTGATATCTCATATATCTAAGTGTAAAATGAATGATATCATAAATATTATAGAATGTAAATGTTAGCCAAACTACTATAAATTCAATGCAATTTCAATGAAAAAATCTAATGGAAAAATTTACTAACATGAAAAATTGATTCCAAGGTATGTTTGAAGAAGCAATAGGTAAGAAAAGTCAAAAAAATATTTGGAATAAAAATTAAAATGGAAGGGAGAACATTTTGGGATGTTAAAATAAATCATACCATTTTCATAATTAAAACAATGTTGATTAATTAACCAAATAGATCAATGGGACAAAATAGGGGGCCCAGAAAGGGACCCTTATAAATATGGTAATTTAATATGTCATAAAGGAGTCATTTTAAATCAGGAGGTATAGGTTTTAATGAAGTGTTGGCACAGTTACATATAATCTAGAATATAATAATGTTCAATCTCTGTAATGCATTCTGGGTGTAATAAATTTCCAATAAACATAGTACAAAATCCTAAATTTGCCAGAAGAAAGTAAAGATTTTATATTATTGTGGTAGGTTATATCTTCCTCAAGATAGTGTCATGATCATAAGCCATAAAAGATGAAGTTGGCAGATTAGACCAAGTACAAAGTAAAAATCTCTATTATAACCAAAGATTAAAAACAAAGTATAGGAATGCCTGGGTGGTTCAGTCAGTTAAGCGACTGCCTTCGGCTCAGGTCATGATCCCAGGGTGCTGGGATCGAGTTCCGCATCGGGCTCCTTGCTCAGCGGGGAGTCTGCTTCTCTCCCTGCCTGCTACTACTCCTGCTTGTGCTCTCTCTCTCTGACAAATAAATAAATAAAGAGTTTAGAAAAAAAAATAAAAACAAAATATAGAGTGAGAGAATTATTTGTAACATAGATATGTAACATAAAGAGGGTACAGATAGATGAAGCACAGGAATAGAGCTATTTGTTACATATGTAGCCAGGCTTAATCCCTGATATTTTAAGAGTTTTTAACAATAAGTAATGAATAGGAAAAGAGGCTAAGTTTCATTAGAGAATTAGAAAAATACACGTTGGGACAATAGACTATCTCTCTTTTGTTAGTTTTAGTCTGTAAATAATGAAAAAATTTAAATGAGATTTGATAACAAGTAGTGTTAGGAAAAGTGTGGAGGGAAACTTTCATACATTGGTGGCAAGTATATAAGAGTTCTGGAAGGATATTTTGTAGATCTATTAAGTTTTAAAATATTCGTTTAATCATACATCTTTACATACACACAAGTACATAAAGATTAATGTCCAAGTACATTTATTACAGTGTCTAATAATACCAAAAACTGAAGACAATCTATGTTTGCAACTGTCAGAAATGGTTAAATAAATGGTACATTCACAATATGAAATACTATGTACAAACCAAAAGTTTATATACTGACATGGAAACAAAGCCACTATTTATTACTGAGTGAAAAATAAATAAGTTGTGAAACAATGTGTATCTTGTTGTTTATGTTTGTTTAAAAAATGATATACTTTTTACATGTATAGAACATGACCCAGAAATATAAAAACTAAAGTCTCAACAGGGATTTCCTACAGAAAGGATGTGTACTGGAGGACTGTAAAAGGAGTGAATAATTCACTTTTGTATGTTCCCTTTTTGATTTTGTTTATTATGCACTCCCCCAACCCACACACATACCAATTTTAAGAAATAGTGTGCTATGTACTTCTGAGAAAATTTATTTTAAAAAAAGAAATTTCAGTGAAAAAAGGAAGAAAGGAAAAGGAAAGGGAGAAAAAAAAGGAAAAAAAGAAAAGCGGAGAGAGAAGGAACACAGTGCAGTGTGAAGAGGAGAACTAAGAGAAAAGAGGAAGATTTGGAGAATGAGAGATAAGGCAGCAGAGACAGTGACTAATGAGGTGTGAGGAGGGCAAACCTTCCTAGACAGTATGCCTGGACCCTGGAAAGAGGGCCCCGAACTCCACACTGAAGAGGGGCCTGCATCTTACAAACACACACATATAAAATATGTTCAGGAACTCATGCGCTCTGTCACTCAGGATCTGATGTCCAGTACTAGCTCAGCCTGACCCAAACATTCACTGCTATAGCCGCCACAGTTCAAGCCCCAGGGGGAGAAATGCTTCTCCTGCTTCTCCGTATCTATCTTCTTCTGTCTTTAAAACAAAAGGCAGCTTCATCTGAATGCTAAGAAGGCTTGTGGGTGGTGCTGTTGCTGACTTCAGAGACAGACAGGACATCAAGTGCAATGACTATTTAAGCAACAAAAGCATTTAGTGAGAGAGAAGACAAATTAATTAACTTGTCAAATCCTTTCTCCAAGATAGCATGAATGCAATAGATTCTTGCATAACAAAGTATTATTTCCATGTATCCATTTTTTTTTTTTTTGCTTCTCTTTGTTTTCCAATTTCCAATTCCTCCAACTTATGGTTTGGGAAAAATAGTGCAGTATTTGCAAGAATTGTACATGATGTCTGTGGGAACGTTTTTCAGCGTGAAACAATTCAAGTTTTCTTAAATGTGTGTGTGTGTGCGCGTGCGCGCCTGTATGTGTGTGCATGTATATGTAACTGCATGTTATATGCATGAAATATAATATGAATTCCTTCTATTAGTATATAAATCGAGATGTTATTTTAAGAGGTGGTAAAAACTGTAATATAAGTTAATAACTTGTTATAGGAAGCTAAAATAATTTCTAATGATCTTTTTATAATGCTAATTTATCATTTAAATGTTCAAACACGATATACAAAATTCTTCTAAGTGTTGATTCAAGAATTTTATTGGCAATTCAAGATGCTACTACTACGGCAGAGTGAAATTTCTAAAATTGAAATAAATAAGAGGCTCTAATAACTACAGTGAGACAAGAGTTTGTCAAATTTGGCATTATTGTCAGTAGTACATAAATTATGCAAAAATCTTGATGTAGTAATACAATCAGTGATTTTGCTGAAATGAAGGTAAGAAATATATTTTATGGAAAATATGTAATAATTTATGAATTATTTATGTCTTAGTATTATTAATCATCCAACATTATTGGTCCATCATTAGAATACTGAGAAGTGCAATAATTGAATACAGTAGTCTCATATTTTGCCAACTTTCAGTGTTATAAAAAGTACCTTATTCTTTATTTTTTGTTATTATAAGTGAACTTATGTCAAGGTTGGAGAGGTTTGAGAAGGAAATATAGTTTATTTAACAGTTTGTTAACTTGTTTTAAATCCTTTAAATATTTACTCATAAAGTCTATGGTCCTCCATTTGTATTCTTACCCAGGCCTGGAAATTTTAGGCATGGACCTGTTGCTATTTTCTTCACAGTTTGAGCCCTCTGTGCAGCCTTTTTCCTGCTTCCTGACCTTTTACACTTGGGAGACATTGCACATAGCCCACCAACCTATAAATCTTCTAGTACAGAACCTCTCTCTCGTCTTTGCAGATTGAGCTCTTGCTTTTTCTGTGGTTTTAGCCTCCTAACCTCTTGTAGGTAGGAGAATCCCACATGAAGATCCCGGTCCTCTTTACACCTAGAGGATACCCTAACCTCCTAGTGAGGGCACTTGAAATGGTTTTGTTTTCCAGACACACTGTCTGCTGCCATGATGGGAGTACAGACGAGTGGTGCACAGAGAGCAAGGGTGGGGGTGTGATAATGAGGTTCTGTCTTCCTTACCTATCTCTGTGAATACATGTAACTTCCGTTGTGCTGGAATAAGCACTGACTTGGGAGTCAGACCCATATTCAAGAGATTAAAGCATTGGTTCTACTCTATGTGCTATTATCCCTAGAAAGACATGTTGTCTTAGGTTTTTCATTTGTAAAGTGAAGGGGGGAGGTGGAAAGGGAATTGGATGATTTCTCCTTAACCCAACTTATTGTGGAACCATATGTCAATTCGCTACCTCTGCCAGGAAGTAATTGGGAGAGAGACAAATTGAGACCCTACCACTATCACTGAGAAAGGGGTGAGGAAGTTAGGCGTTTGGGAGACACTGGGCTGGAAGATTTACAATTCTAGCTTCTAAGGTTACCATACTAACTGCTGAAATGTACAGGCATGACAAGATAGTGACATTAAAGGCAGATGAAATCCTTTGAGAAAATAACAGGGTCTCCTCTTCTGGCTACAGATTTACTACAAAAGAGGTTGAGCTATTTTCCCCCTTTAGCTTCCCAAAAAGATCAATAGGAATTTGTGTTCTGGATATCTGGAATTTTCCCCGAGAAAAAATTAATAGGCTGTTGTTTTTAAGGCCTAACATCTCCTTTAAAAATCTATTTTCCAAAGGTGACCACATCTTCCAAGCTCTTCTGCAATATGATTGCTTTAACTATCGAATGTGGTGGAGGTGACACAGTGCCATTTCCACACGTGGTCCTTAACTGGCCCGGCAACTGATTCACTAGTCAGTTCCCTGCCTCTTAGAATATTCAGTCCTAAAATACTCTCTTTTTGAACAAAGCTGCCGTGCTTTAAGGCAAGACTTAACGGGATATAAAAAATTAAAGAAATGTAATATTATCTGCACCTTAGTGTTATAATGAATTTAAACATAGAAATAGACACATATGACTATGTGTTTACTCATATAACTTGTTTATGTAGTTTATATACAGTTTTACCAGGATATGCTGTTTAATAAATTCATAGATGAAAATCCCTTAATGAACTGAGTAAAATCCATGTTCAAATTTTCAGATTAAGTGTTTTTTAAAAGTAATCATAATTTTCCACAACTTATTACTTAGAGTCAAAAAGAATCTAAGATGGGACCAATCCAATCTTTCATCCCCAAATTACTTGACTTACTCCCACGCTGTTGCTGGTCCCAAGTAAATTCGAGCATTCTAGTTCTCTTGCTTGCCTCCCTAATTAATTTTTAATGAAAATGGCGGTTCTTTTACCTGCAGTTTTACCTTTCAAACCTGATCTATTAAGCAAATTTTTGTCTTACAAACAATTAACAGAATAAAGCATATAAGCAAATACTATGTTAGTTTCAAGAAGGCAGTGGGCTTTTTATCAGCATGATAATGGGAATAGAATGTCCAGGCTGGTGATTGCTGAAAATGGGTGAGGTGGTGCTCAAAGCCGACCAAGAACACTTCAATTGCAGAATGAGCCTTTGTTTTCACTTGCTAAAGGCAGAGCCTGGGATAGTTTGGTCTGGCTCCCTGCTTCCTGTCTGCCCCACAGTTTTGCCAAAGGCACAGCTTACTGGGAGGGAAACTGGCTGAAACACACAATGGAAAAAGATGAAAAAGAATGAGAGTTCATTACACGGGAATGTACCTGAAGCTTGTCATTCAAGGATAATTAGACCTTGGTGAGAGGAATGAAAGGCAGTATCCTTATCAGAAAGCCCTGGGTTTGGTTTTTTGTTGTTCTTGTTTTGTTTTGTTTTCAGTAAAATTTGGTTTAGGGGGAAAATGTGACCTCTTAAAACTAATACCAACTATGCTAGCATCTCTTTCAAATACATAAATATCAAAACTAAGAGGAAAGACCCCAGGGTAGAAAAAATGCATGCCATCTCATAGGGGATTATTTCCTTTTCATTTGTAAGAGGCCATTCATGATGAGTATTTGTCCTAACCCAAAAGAAAGAGTGTTAAGTTAGGGCTGTCCTAATTCTCCTGGTCTTACCTGAGCTAAACAACTCTGATGGGCACTGATAACACAAAAATAACATTTCCCTGGAACGTGAACCATTTTTGCTCACAGCTAAAAACTGTATGAAATATGGCATAAGTGGAAGAACAGTATATCCTTTAAGATGATGACAAGGTTAGGTTTACGTTAGGGTCTCATACTCTTGCCTGAGGGGAAGAAAGGGAAGAAGGAGATGATATGGGAAATTTATCTGATTCCACTGAGGCCTTAACTAAAAATTTAATTCTTCAGATTTTTTAATATGTGCTTACTTTTGTTCTCTGGATATTGGAATGTGCTCAACATTGTATGAACATTCTTTGATGTTTCATGAAATCATGGTGACCTGGGACTGGTCCCAATCTCAATTCATTTGCAAGGCTAGCATTGTACTTTATTGTGAAAATGTTCTCTTACTTTTATTATTCTCATGGCTATATCTTTTTATGGACTAGAGAATTTTATTTTATCTTCACCTTTCCATACACACACACACACACACACACACACACACACCCACACACACACGCAGAGTCAACCCTGGTAGGGTTTGTGGGATATCCAAGGAACTGCCCACGAGAGCAAGAAATCTCTGGGAACAAATAGCCTACAGTATACGGATGTGAACAGCAATATGATACAATACTTAAAATAGTTTCAAAACCAAGTGTTACCTCTCTTTTCCCTTGTATTTGTGCAGACTTATACCATTCTTGGGTAGTAATTAGTGCTGGCGGCTTTCTCTAATTGACTTCTGCCATCGTCTAGGCGCTATAGCTTAAAACTGATCTATTGAGCCAAGTGGTCGATACAAAGAAGTCTCAGTCCTGGACTGAGCAATTTCTGGATGAGTATTACTTATCTAAAAGTAATAAAAACTCTTTGAGTTGTAAGAGAGTTATTTACTTAGAAGGTATTTTATAATATACTATACCACACTATATATAATCAGTTTGGAACCATAAACACTGGTGGCGTTTACAATCCCAGATGTTCCTAGATATATAACCTTGAGCAAGATATTTAACCTCTCTGTGTATCAGTTTTCTCACCTGGAGACTGGGGATGATGATAACAGTGCTAACCTCATGGCTCTGTTACATACATTAAAATAATGACTATATGTTAAGCATTTAGAACTGTGTCTGGCAGGTATTCAGTGCTGTGCAAATGTTTGTGAAATAAAAATTGTGCCTACTTAATAAAATTAGACAAAAATACTCTTATAAGCGCTAAGAATAGTGCCTGGCATATAGTAAGTACTACATGTGCTCATATGGCACATGTTCCACTAGCCACGCATTGCATTGGTATTAGGAGAGGGAGGATATAAAAAGAGAGTAAGGACAGGAGATTGACCTTTATTTTGAGCTTACTATGTTCCAGGCACCTCATTATGCACCATTTATATTGTCTCTACCAATTTTCACTAGAACCAAACAGGTGTAACTACTGCAATTTTACATAAGAGGAGATAAGATTCAGAAAGTTGAGCAGAGAAAATGAAGCCCAGAGAACTCAGGTTTGTCAGACACCAAAATCAAATTCACTCAGCTAGATTTCACTGTCCTTCATAGTTTAGGCCCTTAAGGAACTAACAATTAATGGGGTAGATAAATACACATAAGTAATTATAGGCGTATGGGAAGGTGACAGATACCTGAACAAAAATATAAGGAGAATGTGAGTGCAGCACAGCAAGAGACATCTGGTTGGAGAAAATGGGGGGAGGACTTTAGAAAAAAGATGGCATTTGTTCTCAACACCGGGGAAAAGAGAGTGTATTCCTCCAACAACAATGACCACTGGCAACAGGGCATGCTCAGCTTTGAGCGTTACATCCCACAAAGAGCAGAATGTAGTGGGAAATGTGGCTGGAGTAAACACTGAACCTAGGTGGGGGGAGTGGGGCAGGGTGAAGGGAGAGGACAAGGAGAATATCACTGTGGAAAATATCGCCAATAACATTTTTACCTTAGAATCCTTACATATGAATATATTTTAACCCTTGAAGATGTGTGCAGAGCTCAGACTCACTGCCCATTTCTCTACAAAGGTGCTACTTGCCTGTTGGCCCATTGTACCCTCAATGACTTTGCTGGGCTCCCCAAGTTGGCTGTAGTCTCAGTTGAAGTCCCAAGACAGCATGGCCTTTCACACCACAAGCCAAGCCCTGTCAGTGCTGAGACACCTCCCCACTTCTAAACTTGGATGAAATACCACATGGAGAGGCTTGGGATCTGGCTGGTCATGTCCTAGATTGTGAAGGATGCAATCCATAGGTGTGAGAGATAGCTTTCCAGAGTAAACTCTGACCAATGAATAAAAGAAAGTTGTGGGGGAGTGAGGCACATAAGTTCTTTTTATTTTCTTCCCTCCAGGGTCTGTTCCGAGGTTCAGTTTCTTCTAAGTGCCTAGCAGACATGCAGAGGAACCTGCTGTGTCTCATTGCAGCTTACTGGGAAGCAGATGTCAACTCAGTTACTCATAGCATTGCATCGCTGTGCATCTATCCTTGCTTTGCTTGTCTTTCTCCCTCTCCTTCACTGTGGGCTTCTGCCTCTCATATATACGGGATAAGCACTGTAATCCTTGCTTCAGGCTCTGCTTTCTAAAGGACTAGGGATAAAGGCAAGAACAATGTGGGGGCGCCTGGGTGGCACAGTGGTTAAGCGTCTGCCTTCGGCTCAGGACGTGATCCTGGCATTGTGGGATCGAGCCCCACATCCAGACTCCTCCGCTATGAGCCTGCTTCTTCCTCTCCCACTCCCTGCTTGTGTTCCCTCTCTCGCTGGCTGTCTCTATCTCTGTCGAATAAATACATAAAATCTTTTAAAAAAAAAAAGGCAAGAACAATGTGTTTTCTCATATGTCTGTACACTTATCTATCCCTTGTTCTCCAGCACTTCTTACCGAACCCTCTGAAAATCCAGAAAAACTTTATAAAGAGTCTATTAAAATTCAACACTTTAGAGCAAGCCACAGAATTCTCTGGAGTTTTCATGCACCGTTTGATTCAAAAGTCTGCTTGAAGATATAGAGTTCATATTTGAGGATACTAGTACCATTCTTTTCTGTTTCAGTCTTCGTTTAAATTCAATTTAGTTAACATATACTGTATTATTAGTTTCAGGGATAGAATTTAGTAATTCATCAGCTGCATATAACAACCAGGGCTCATTGCTCATTATATCAAGTGCCCTCCTTAATGCCCATCACCCAATTACCCTATCCTCCCACCCACCACCCCTCCAGCCATCCTCAGTTTGTTTCCTAGAATTCAGCACCCCTTATGGTTTGCCTCCCTCTCTATTTTTATTTTATTTTATTTTTCCTCCCCTTCCCCATGTTCATCTGTTTTGTTTCTTAAATTCCACATGTATATGAAATCATATGGTATTAGTCTTTCTCTGGCTGACTTATTTCACTTAGCTTAATACCCTCTAACTCCATTCACATCATTGCAGATAGCAAGGTTTCATTATTTTTGATGACTGAATAATATTCCATTATATATATTAAATATATCTTTATATGTGTTATATAAATATATATATCACATCTTCTTTATCCATTCATCTGATGATGGACATCTGGGCTCTTTCCATATTTTGGTTATTGTGGACATTGCTGCTATAAACATTGGGGGTGCATGTGCCCCTTTGAATCACTATGTTTATCCTTTGGATAAATACCTTGCAGTGCAATTGCTGGGTCGTAGGCACTACCATTCTTGAGAAGAACCATAGTTAACCCTCTGCTATTAGTTTTGTTAGTGCTTCCAATAGTTGCTTGTTGGGTGATACACATAAATTCACAGATTTATTCACTCATTCATTCATTGGTTAAATTCTTAGCATGGTCTACAACTATACTAGGTATTGAGATAAACACGTGTGTGTGGGGGTGTGTGTGTGTGCACATGTTTAATCATCTACCAACCCGAGGGAATTCATAATCAGACAATGACTAAAAACAGCATTACATTCAGAATCTGCATACAGACCATGTAAACACAATTTGTTGATCACAACCTTAGATTTATATTTGCTTAAATGGTGGTTAAAGCACATGACAGTTAAGTTATTGATTTAATTTCTAACCTTTGTATTGACTGATGAGTTTGAACTTATGCAGTCTTTTGTCAATATATATGCTTACAGCTTTTTTCTATTTTTTTCCCTTTTCCCCTTTTGGAATTTAGCTCAATCCCCTTGTCTTGCCTCTTTTGATTGTTGAGTCTTTTCTGGAATTGATAAAATCAGATTATTTGCTTTATTTTTTCTTGGTATTGCTAGCTTCCTGGCTTGCTTAGCCTTGGATACTCTGATAATGCCATTGGTCGGGTTATTACATTTATAGTGATTTTGCTGGAGGAGGAAAATACCGATGATCCTATAAGAGGAGGAGAAATGGAAAAGACTAGCTCTGTTTCTTTTCAGGTGAGATGTGAGTTTCAAATCAGCTGAAAGGCAAAGTCATAAAGCAGTGTCCTGAAAAAAATTATCTTGTCCATTTCAGATTGCATTTTTCTTTCCTTGTGTGAGTCTCCCTCAGCCTTGATGGAAAGGCTTGGGTCTAACAAGAGCCCCCAAAACCCCATCAAAACATGTCAATCATCCATGCAAAACAATAAAATATGAAATGGAACTACTTGAGAACATATGCCATTGTCCACTGCATGGCTTCTCAGAGCATGTCTGTGAACTATTTCTTATCAGGTGTGATTAGTTAAGGCCCTTATGTCAGAAAACAAATCAACTATATCACCAAGCACACTATTTAGTTTAGCAAACCTCTTTTTCATGGTAAGACTTTCTGGAAGTGAGTAGCGCACTGATTTACATTCTAACATAAGCATCTTATTTCTTCAAGTAAGATGGCTTGAATAGCACTGATCTATTGCGTTAGTTAAGATTATCTTTGTAACACTGCAGAGAAAGCAACCCCCATATCTCAGTGGCTTAACCCAACCCAACCATAATTTCTCAGTTATGCTGCTCACTCCAAGCAGGTTGACAGGGCTCGGCTCCAAGCAGACAAGTAGGATTAGGGCTGTTGGAGATTCCACCATCTTGTAGCTAAACTTTCTGAAATGTTTGGTCTCTTCATTTACCATGACAAGAGAAGAGAGACAACAGAAAATCTGGAAGGCCTTAACTATAGAAGTGACATGTACCACTTCCGCTTAGATTTCATCAGTAAGAACGAATCACAAGGCCCCACCTACCAGCAAGGAGAAGGGAAAGTGGGGGGGAGCAAATAGAATGGTTGGTGAACACTAGGATCTTTGCCATATGCCCCATACCAAACTATATGGCACTAAATTACATATTTATCAGTCATAACTTTAACTTCCTCATATGTTAGAATGTAGCACTCAGCATGATTAGAGAGGTGTCTGTGTTTTGGGAATTTCCAAATATTTTTCTTTCATCTTTTCAATCTCAAAAGGGTAGCGTTACATCCTACAATTCTTAAAAGCATTGTTATAAATAAAAGATTTCATTATTGTATTAAAATTTGAATCAGCACTAATTCAATCATGTCTTTTGATGTAACTGAATTCCCAAAGAAGGAAAATCCTCCTTGACCTCTTCTCTTCCCCAAGATTTTTCCGGGCTTTGGCCACATCAGGGAAAACACCTCGAGCCTCGGAAGGGAAGCTCCATCGTTGCTGGACTCATCTCCTCTAATATAGTTTTGATAGGCTTAGCATCACTGGGCAAGGCACCCGCCACCTCTGCCTTGTGCAGAATTTGCATTATCTAAAGATCACTCTGTAAGCTATGGTCCATTCGCCTTGGCAAATACTGTTTAAATATAGCATCCATAAATAAATGTTAAATAATTCATGAACATAATTTTGTAAATTCTGCTAGGCCACACCTCTCTGGGGGCATATTTATGAACATGCGTCAGCCCGGAATCAATGTGTCTGCCAAGCTCCTTGCCTCTGAGGCAGAATTCCCACATCTAGCCCAAAATGCTGCAAACGGCTCCGATTCCCCTTCAGTAGTCATCCATCATACTGTCACTTTAATTCAGATGCTGCTACTTGTTTTAATAACATACATCTTACACAAAGAATATTGCTAACACAAGAATCTTGGGGTAGATTTTTACAACCTCATAAAATGGTATTAACCCTCTGATCCCTGATGTTCTTTCCATGCAGCACAAGCCTCTGGACACTTTCCCTGCCCCCTCCGCTCCCTCCAATCTTCCTGATGCTTATCAATAACCTCCGTTCACGGGGCTATATAGCACCGGGCCCTGCCATCAATCACTGCAGTAAAAATATTATTCCCCCAGCATTGCCCTGAAGAAGTATGGAAAGAATAAAAGTGTTATTGCAGGAATTATTTAGCAAACAATAGATGGATAAAATGTATTATGGTAAGTGTTAAATTATATCACCTCATTACAGCGAGCTGACTTGAGATAGCAGGAAAGTGGCTTGCTGCCTTTTCTAAGTAGTTCCGAAGAACAATGGGAAAGACCACAAAAGATTTCAAAAGGAAACACCAGTCTATCAGGACTAGGATAGAATCTACTGAAGAGAAATTTGTCTGGGGGAATGATTTGGAATAAAAACTTCTCCCTGGCCTGTTTTGAATATTAAGCTGGAATTTACAGAAGAGCAATGAGGGTTTATATTTAGTTGTTGAATATTGGATGCTATTCTAGGAAAGAGATTCTTAAAAAAAGAAAATAGATGTGTGGTCTAACTGCTCCCCTGCCATGCACCCCCTCTTCATACCCCCTACACACTCTTTTAAGCTGGGGTGGGGGAACCGTTTTCATTGGTGAGGAAAGTATACATCTTGCAACACTTAGGTTTCAGTCAGTTCTGGAAAAGTGTACCATGCCAATATTTGTAGCTTCAGCCAGTGTTGGAAAACAGTGTTCCTGAAACGTCAGATTAAGCCAATTACTAAAATCAGGCTTGCATGTTAAATACTATTAAAGATACCTAAACAAGGTTGGAAGCCATGTTATATTTTTTTTAACCAAGTAGTCTTTTATCAGTTAATGTAGATTTTTTTTTTTTAGGCATAATGTTACACTGGGCTCCTGGGATTCATTTGATCAACATGATTAAATTATTTCCTTACTCAGCTAGAAGGAAATTACTAGTTACCAGACATTATGTGTCTGTTAATTATGTGCAATAAGGCTCTCTCCTATCACACCAGCTCCTGCATTCATGTTCTGTGCATTTTAAAGGCATTATCATTAAAAAAATTTAAATATTGAAAAGGGACAGCTATAATTTTGTTTCATCTATTTAATAAATAAGTAATCTGTGAAATCAATGGTACAAAGTATCTCTTTGCTCTTTGTATCAGCATAGACATTCTTAAGAACATACTGAAAGATCCTTTTGATTTCTATCTTCACAAAAGAATATTTGCCCATCAGCTTTCTAAGGCAGCGACCAGGTCCTTCATTAACTGAATGAAGTGAATATGAGCATTGCCAAATAAGAAATCTATGATTGTGTGACTCTTCAGTGAGCATCGGCTCACCTGGGATGGGTGATAGTGCCAAATTTACATTTCCTCTTGTGGCTCAAATCTACAATCTAAGGTTTCAAAAGATTTTTTTTCCTTTTTTTTTCTTGTAAAAGAAGAGACAACATATGGTAGCTGAGAGGCCTTATTTTGTCTCCTAATGAAATGATGTGCTTCTGTTTCATATTAAAGTGTTAATCGGTCTGAAATTAGGTCTCACAAAAAGAATAGTGCTTTTAAAATGCTTAATATGATTCATTTTCTGCAGTCAAAACCAGATGACTTTTATTTTTGTATCAAAAAGAGAAAGTGGAAAGCAAGCTCTTCCTCCCCTGACACCCCCACACTTCCCCCATCTGCCCAGTCTTGGGACCCAGATCCAATAACTGGTTTATAGAACAGAAAGCTCTTTAGAGTCGGAGCTTGCATTGAAGCCTAGGAGGTTTTGTTTGAGTTTGAGAATTTTCATAGGTTTATGAAATCTCAACAAATATTTCAAAGAAGGAAGTTTCACATTTGAAGTAGGTGATCCTATTAGGCACTGAGAGACGGCGCCTTTGTTGTGGGCCCAGGCATCATTTTGTGTAAGATAGAGCCGTGTCCCACTAATATGCCAAGACATTACTTTCATGCCAGAAACAGATAGGGCTGAACTTGTTTCATGCACTTTGGCTTTCATTGTTAATAATGAATGACGAAAGTTCAGAGGAGAGGAGCTAAGTGGATACTCGGCTTTAAAAGAATGAATTTTAACTAGCAACATGCCAAACTAGTCAGAAACCACTTGGATGGTCAGGAAAGAGAGCTCATCAGAGAAAAGCTCAAACAGAGAAAAAGCTCATCCTGGAATTCTGTCCACAGCCATTAATCCCCGAGAAGCCCATAGTGGTGAGACTGGTGAGTCTCCTTCAGGAAGATTCCAGCGGCTGGGGCAGTGCACCTCAGAGTTCTGGGTTTTGCACCAGGAGGTACAAAATGGGAATCTCTTATTCTGTTTTCAGAGAAGGAGATAGGATAGAAACAGGGACAAGAAAGATGATTAATATAATTTCAGATCTCAATGGACACAAATATTGGTTAAAGGAATTAGCACCTCTTTTAAGTCAAATCAACACTTGAGATCCCAGAATTTCTTTTTAATATCTCCCTTCTTTTCTTCTTCCTTCTTACCTTTTCCTCCCTTATTCTTTCTTCCCACTCTTTTTTCTTTCTTTCTTTTTTTCTTTCTTTCTTTCTTTCTTTCTTTCTTTCTTTCTTTCTTTCTTTTTACTCCTTTTTCTCCTTCCTGCCTCTTTTCTCTTCCTTCTTTCCTTCCTCTCTTTTTTCCATTATTTTACCTTATAGTTGACTTTCTGGAGAAAGACCTCAATAACAAGCAACCACACTCTAAAGATCATGCATACAGTTATTTATTTTTTCTTTCAACCAACATTCATTGAGTGCTTCTCTCATGCCAGACATCTAGTAGGCACCCAGGATAGAAGAGTGAACAAAACAAATCCAGCCCCTTCTCCTTTAGAGAAGAGAACCTAGGAGTCTTAGAATATAAGCTTCAGGGTTCAATGTGTTTTTCAGCTCAATTTCCTGCATCGTCTTTAACTACAACTCAGGAGGATGAGAACTGATTATCTGTTCTATCAGTATGATCATCAGAGATTCTAGTACAATCATTAGACTTGACACCTAAAACAGGAAAATGGACACATTGCAAACAGTTTAGAAAAGATTTCCACCAATAAGGAATAAAACCACATGATTTGGGAGTTTAAACAGAAATTTGAATTAGCTAGAATGCCACATTTTCTGAACAACCCATATGAGGTTTTCTTACCCAGGGTTGAAGAGAAAGGTCTTGCTCCAATAATCAGGACATGGCAAACATAGCCTGACACCACTGTGTACTGTGTATTCTGAGACCCTGACCACTTTGTGTGTATGATTTCTGATAGCCTCATCCATTGCAATGGGTGTTTTATCAACTGTTTTCTATATGTCATTGAGTATAGAAATCAATAAAAAATACTATACAAATAGAATTAATTATGCCAGCATCTTTTGATAGTCAAGAGCCCTGCAAAGTTAGGTTTTGTGCCTTCAGAGACAACTTTTAGAAAAGAGTTCTTTGATCTTTGATCACATACAAATGAGCACATTCTCAATTTGGAAGAATGTCCTAATTTTAGGCACTTCCCTGAGATACTAAAGCTGTTATTCTAGCATTCAAATCAAAGCATTCTTGACAGCAAATTGACTGGGAAGGCAGATTCCACTTTAGTTGCCAGAATTTATTTTAGAATATTCTCCCAGCCCCATCCAGATCACCACAGACCAGCCTTACCAGTAGTCCCACTCTTCACAGCTCTTAAAACTGTGACATGATACTGAGTTAATCCTTTTACCACCTTTGAAAATCAGGCTGGTACAGCTGGATTATTGGCTTGTGTTAATACTAAGTATTAACTTGTGTTTGTTGCAAGGCTGTAAAATGTAGATATAACCCAGTTTGGCTTTGTTTTCCTATTAATTGCATTGACCAGTTGCCTCAATGCTACATCCGTAGATTTGCCCTGCATGCCTTGACAGGTGTGCTTTTTACCTGTAAACCTGCTTCCATTTGCACAATTTGATGACTGAAAGTCTTTCCATATCTGAAGCTGGCCATAGAGTTACAGTTTTTAGAAGGCAGGGCTGGATGTACACGTTCATGTTGCTTGGTGCAGACTTGTTTGTCCGTTTGGTATGATTTACTTCCCAGCGTTCCCTACCTCACATATCTTAACAACCAGTCCTAGAAAGTCTTTTCCCCCGGTGCATGTATTTTGCTGTATTTTGAATTTGGGATCCCATGGTCCTCCCTGTCTTCTGGAGATTTGTCTCAGACATCTAATTGGAAAGTCCCTTTATTTCCCTTGCTGGCACATAATCAGATCTCTGTTCCCTTTAGATTGTTTCTCCCATTTTGAAACCTTAACTATATCCCTTGGATTTTTGCTTGACAATCTGTTGAAAAATCAACCTTTCCCAGTTAACAAGCACTACTGGTAATCCTTTTACTTTCCCTCTGCTTTTTGGTACCTAGCAAATTCCCTTGAATTAAACCAGTCCTTAGCTGAGGATTTTTATTTATATTTAAAAAACTAAAAATTCCCAGGTAGGTGAGAGGGAGGGGGAGAGATAACACCATGCACTCTGGTGGGTTGTATATTGCACAAACTTTTGTATAGGCAATCTCACAACATGCATTAAACCTGAAAACCACACAAGCCCTTGGCCCAAGTGATTTCATTTCTAGCATTATCCAAAGGAAATGTTTCCTCAAGTGTTCAGAGATGTATAACCTATTCAAAACAACATTGTTTACAATAACAAAAACGTGACATTTAGCTGTTTATCAAAGGTTGATAAAATAAAGTTTTCTATTTTAATATGACAGAATGATAGCTACCATTAATGATATACTAGAGAAGAGTATTTACTGATATTGAATATATCCATGATATATTAAGTAGAAGATTGCAAAACACTCTTCCATGTTCAATCAGTCAATCTACTATCTATTTACATATCTGCATGATCTCTACCTATCTTTCCATCTATTCAGTTAGAACAAATAATGGTTGCTTATGAGTATGGAAGTATGGGTGTATTTTGTTTTCTTTTTTATGCATGGATACACTTCCTGATTTTCTAAAGTGAATATGTATTGCTTTTGTAATTAAAAAAAAAAGGCAAGAAAAGTTAAAGGAAAATGAGAAGAGCCCTGGCCAATGCAGATCTCACAGGCAATGGGGCAAGGACTCACATCAAGTTTTGACCGACTTGGCACTGAGAGTGGGTTCCACCCAGTTCCCACCATTATCTTCTCAGGGACTAGATACTCTGTATGCAATATGTAGTTTTACCTTTTGATCTATGCATTATAATATGGAAGAGATATTCCATGAATGGTTACAAAGTTAAAATAAATGAAACTATTTCTCTAGTGTACTTTGTACCTCTATGCCACATAAATTCTAATAAAGAATGAATCATTAAGTGAATGTTATAACTTAGGTCATTAATACATATGGTAGAATGAATTATGGTTTCCAGTCTTTACCACTCCTGCATCCACATTCTCTGCCATATGACTACACTGTCCCTCTTCCAGAGGCAGAGTGCACTTCTCCACCCATTGAGCTTGAATTTGACTATACGTCTTGCCTATGGGATGTTAGCAAACATCATCTACAACCATCCAGTATATTAGCAGAGACTTAAAATGTGCCTGCACAGTTAAGTTTTCTCTCTTGAGCTTCCGTCATCACCATGAGAAAATAATGCCTTGGCTAGTTCACTAGTCCAAGGAGGATGAGAAACACATGGTGAAGATTTGAACTCAATCTATAATTTGGAGCCATGCCCAGCTGAGCACAGACTGGTTCAGTCAATAAACCACCTCCACTCCCTGCCAGCCCAACAGCAGATGCATGAATGGGAATAAATCATTGTTATTTTAATCTACTAAGTTCTGGATTGGTTTGTTACACAACATCATTATGAAATTAGCTGACCAATACATTGACTAGATGTTAAATATAATTATATTAATAGTAGGCATTAGGTATTAATGAAACTTATTAAAATGCATAATTCTAAGTATAGCAATGATATCATCATAAGTTTGCATTGGAAGTCAATTATAACTATATATTTCTGGAAACTTGGCAAAGCAAGTCTATAGTTTAAGAACAAAAAGGAACTGAAGAGCCTCCTAAAATTCAATTCCAGCAAGGCAAGTCACCCAGTTAGGTTTAATTATCAGAGGTGAGGATCAATTTTTTTTTTTAGAGAGTGAGAGAGTGAGTAAGTGTGGTTAAGTGGAGTCGGGGGAGGGGCAGAGGGAGAGAGAGAATCTTTAGCAGGCTCCACACTCAGCACAGATCCTGATGGCAGGGCTTGATCTCAAGACCCTGAGATCATGACCTGAGGCAAAATCAAGAGTCTGACAACCAACTGAGCCACCCAAGTGCCTCATGAAGATCGATTCTAAACAGGGTTTAGTGTCTAAAAATTGCTCACCATTTAGTCAGATTTGGGTCCCTGTGAGAGAAGAAGGTAAAAGCAGTAGCAGTGCCTGGTGATAGACTGAGTAGAGCATGGGAGAAGCACCAGTAGTGACCAGTAAGTACTGACCATGTTAAAGTGGGTGCAAATATGAGAGACCCTCTAAGGTTTCTCCAAATTTTGAGACAGAGAACATTGTAGAAGATGCACCTTTATAAAAATGGTGACAGGACCAGGTTGAAATGTGGTTTATTACTGTTTTACATGACCCTATTTAGGATGACTCCATTTGTTCTCAGGGTCTAGTGAGGCATCAGGAAACTCAAGTTAAATGGGTGTCATTTCACACCAAAAGTGGAGACAAGACTTTGTCATGTTGCTTCCAAAGGGGGTGTCTCACTCGAGTTTGTAACAGATTCAAATACCCAAACAGGCATTCGGGAAGTTTGATCAAATGAAATTCTCTTTTAACATTTTTTTTTAACTTTGCAATGAAAACTGCTGTTCATGAGACCATAGTGACTCAAAAAATGAGGAGAAGCATAGGGTAGCCAGAGAGAGAAATCAAAGCATCACTAAAGGTGTTCCACATTTGAGAAAGATCGAGCTAAAAATGGAAGAAAATAGCTGTTACTTTATTCCATAAATTAAAAACAGAGCTACTCTTCTCTTTATTTTGAAATACTTTTATAAAATAGTGGCAGTAGAATGATTTAACATGCTCTAGTGATTTCTATTGAACTCCTACTTTCAAAAAAAAAAAAGATTTCTGTTTGCTCTTGGTAAGATTTGAATGGGCCCTAAATATGTGGACACCAAAAATTAAAATGCTACCTAAACTTTGACCAATTGTTTTAATATATATCAAACAATGTGAATTAATCCTTTTATAGTCTTTTTGACCCACCCTGTCTGCATCTTAATCATTTTCTTGTTGTGCCAATATTGCTTGCATAACGGTAGGTTTATAATTTATGTTTTTTATTAAAAGGTGTCTGTGGAAAAGAGATTTACCATGACTCTTCAGAAAATTATATTTTTAATCAGCTGTAGAAATTCATAGTATTTTCTACATATGGGGCACCTTATTACAATGATCCAAACAGACCAAAGTCAACAAATAATCTTGTCTGTCTATTGTTAATTCTTAGAGGAACAAACATATGTTTTGAACATCGTTACTGCTAAATTAGCACAAGCAATCAGGCATTCTAAGAGAATAAAATAAAAATGCAGAGCACTATAGTATAATTACTATTTGCATTTAAATTGTATGCTATTCTTTTCTAACACCATGTAGTAATAGTAAAGTCTAACATTTACTGAGTTTTTTTTGTGTCAGTAAATAAGAAGACTATCTCAGTTAATCTTCACAACAACCCTATGATATAGATACTATTATTATAGTACAATAATAGTATGCGTATGAAGAAACTGAGGCTTGGCAAGACAAAATCACATGCCCAAAGTTGCAGAACTACTCAGCAAAAGCAGATTCAAGCCTGGCATATTTGACTTTATCACTAATGTTCTATTTGTGCTTTTATTATTAATCAGCTAATAGTAGGTTTAAACGTTAAATTTAACATAACAGAATTCAACTATACTACTAACAGAAAAAAAAAATCCATGAGTTTGAAGGAGATAACTCTTCAATAAGTACTGCAAGAGTGGATTGTGAAGAGAGGAACAAAGGATTTATCCAAAACAAAACATGCTGTTTATACTTTTCACCAAAATAATGATCATGGGTGCCCATAGTGGCACCCCACAGGTTACTATTTTTTAGTAATTTAAAACAAAAACAATTCTACTGGAATTTAAATAAAAATTTGAAAAAAATTAAAACAAAAACAATTCAAAGAGTCAAGTGCCATAATTTATTAGTGTTAAAATTTTCAGAATATGAAGTGCTTGATTGATAAGAAAAATGCATAGAATGAGGATAGATGTAAATTGGAGATCACATGCTATGGCCACAAATCCTGAAATGCATGCATGCATTCATTCATTCCATGGATATTTATTGAGCACCTACAATGTACATTGTACTTGGTGTGAAGATACAGCAATGAACAAGTCAGACAAAACCCTGCCCTCATGGAGCTTACATTCTAAGATGGGAGACAGGAAAACAAAGAAACGTTCACGTTCTTGCAGTAATAAGTACTATGATGAAGAATAATGGAGATGAAGAGATAGTGCTAAAGGAGACAAGATGGCAGCTTTACTAGGTGAAAAAGGCTGTGATGTCAGTTTTAGTTAGGTTAAAGCGGTAAGAAGCAGAGCAGTGTAGCATCTAGTTGGTACTACCCTTATCCAAAGTAGTGTAGGTGTCTTTGTTGATTGCTGAACCACATTAACTGATTTCTCCCTCTGAATGAGTTAACTACTAGTAGAATCCACAAGTCCTGCTCACACAAAGAGTATACACACATGCTAACATAAAAGGGGGAGGAAAGAGCATGTCTATTGCACCTATCTTGACAATGGAGTTCAACCAGCAGTAGAGAAGGGAGGATATCCAGAGGCTGGAATAAAGGTGGAACAAAGCAGACTTCCTGGGGGAGGAGAATATTGAGTTTGCACTCTAAGAATGGGTAGAGTTTGGGTAGGCAGAGATGTGTTGTCTCTCCTAGAAGACTGTGAGCCTCCCAGGAACAGACCACATTTGTCCTCTTCCTGCCCTCTGTTCATATCTATATTCCAGCAATTATCTTCTCCTGGTGAGTCGTTTGGAACCATTTACAGAGCACATAGGGCAGGTAGAGATATAAGAAATGTGATGAGACAGAGTCTAAGACTGTGGGTAAAATCTGGGGTTTAGGTTCCTTACTTCCATGAGCCTATTTCTTCATTTGAAGAAATGGCACAGTAATCATTGCTCTGCCTCCTTCTCAGGACTATCATGGGCTTTAAATGGGAAAAAGGGAAGCTAGGGGAATGTTCTGGGTGACTATAAAGTGCTGTACAGCCATTGGGGGCTGACAGGCACGATTACCTGAGACTTGGCCACACAAAATAGACATGTCTTACAGGGTTTTAGAAATCACCTCATCCAATTCCCAAATTTTGTGGATTAGGGAAACTGAGTCTCAGAGAGGTTAAGAAACATCTGTGAGATCACACTACCAGTTAGTGGCAGAACATAAGTCTTAAGTGTCTCGACTACCGGTGCTCTGCCTCCCAAATTCTATTGGTTGGGCCATTGAGATGACACCTGCAGAAATGCCTACTAGTTTCACTTCGGACATACAATTAGTTTTGTGGTCCCAGCTGAAGACCTGCATCCTGTTCACTCTGGAGGTAGTATTTTAGCCAGCACCTGGGAGGTGTCACTACCTCCCACCCCAAGCACTTTCCACGTGACAAGACAGTAAGACTTATAGCAGACTAAACTGAGAGAGTGTTACCTACTTAAACTGTTTTTCTGACTTAATAAGAATTTTTCATCTACAGCAAGCCATTTTAAAATATTGTCTATACACAAACAGTCACTCTGAATAATAGGTCTGCACACAGTAAATGTCACCTCTCTAAATCACACGAGACCTCAGCAGCACAGCAGAGGAGGCTCCATAACAGTTTAAACTTCAGCCTCCCATTTATTATGGATGTGTTTATAAATCTCGGAGGGCACTCTTCCGCCTCCTGGGAAATCCAAAAACAGTGCCGTTGTTTGTCAGGGTGACTTATCCAGGATGTTGAGGTCCTGGCCATCCTTCTCACACCCAAATCCCATTTGGTTCCAAAGTGGGTCAGCCAAGGTTGTTGTCAAAGGTGCCATTTTCTCATCATTAATGACAAGAAAAGTCGGTTCCAGAAAAAGTAGATGGGGTTTGAAAACTGGGGTTTAGACAATGAATGTAGGGGCTTGTTTTCTCTTTCTTTCTTTCTTTCTTTCTTTCTTTCTTTCTTTCTTTCTTTCTTCTTTCTTTCTTTCTTTCTTTCTTTCTTTCTTTCTTCCTTCTTTCTTCTTCCTTTTTTTTTCTTTACCTTGAATAAATGATCTTCTCTACAAAAGTGCTTTGAGTTTCTCACATGAGGGAAGCAAAAGACAGCTTACACAGCAATGGCATTGAAAAACTCCTTAGCCGCTCCCATCTGTCTTGGTTAGTATGAATACTTTAGCATTAAGTGGAGAAAAGGAGAATCCATCAATAGTTAATAACTGACCTTAAGATGGGAATTCAAAGTTCACCACAATTACACCCAAGTGTCAGAGAACACACATGGGACATTATCAATATATTTGACTACAAGAGCCTGGGATGGCAAATTTAAATACCATCAGAGGAAGAACTAGGCATTATTTTTAATGAGAAAATATTGTTACCATATCCAGCAGCCCACACTAAGATACTCAAAACCAAAATTCTTAGTTAGCAGTGATTGTGGAAAGGTAAGCATAATCTAAAAGAGCAAATAAGAGTCAGGCTGAAATTCCATCATGTGTCCAGGTTGTAAACAAAACATTTCATAGATTCAAAGGGAGACTGCATTTAAAGGTGAAAATAAACTGAGGCAAAAGATGAAAAGAAAATGTCTTTGTGCAGAATGACACAACATGGGTTGTCATCAAAGAAATGCAGATTAAAACCACAATGATTTATCACTACACTAGAATGACTAAAATTTAAAAAGACTGACAACACCAAATGCAGGACAACTGGAATTCTCTCATACATGGCTGGTGGGAGTATAAAATGGTACAACCACTGTGGAAAGCCATTTGTCAATTTCTTATAGAGTTAAACACACATACCTTATGACTCTGGTATTTCATTTCTGGGTGTTTACTTGGAAAAAATGAAAAATATATGTTCAGCAGTTTTATTCATAATGGCCAAATTTTGGAAATAACCTAAATGTCCATCAAAAAGAGGAATGGTAAACATAGGTCTTAGACGCAGAATGGGATTGTACTCAATAATACAAAGGAGTGAATCACAGGTACTTAAAAGTACATGGATGAATCTCATCAACAATCCTTTTCACTTTAGTGTCATCTACAAGTGGGAATTATTTTTAAAAACTTAACTGAAATTTTAAATTTGCATTGTGATAGGACTTGACATATCCATGTTAGCATAGGACTCATCACAATCATGGTTATAAAATGAAATAAGTTATTTCTATATGCTGGGTAGAGTCTTTTCTAGGACCAAGGAGCATGGCACAAAAATAGTTTAAATGAAGGAGGAAAGATTACATGGCAGCTACCACCAGTTGCCTATCCAGATCCATTCTTTCCTTTCTTACTAATAAAAGAACTCAAGTTTATTCTGGGCCATGATGTATCAGTTAAAATACTGTGCTTCCTAGTATCTCTCATAAGTACTGATGTCAATGAAATATAAAGAGAATTAATTGTGTGGGGATTCCTGGAAAGCTTCGTAAAAGTACTGACTATGTAGGTGGTTCACCCTTGTCTCCAACACCCTTTTCTCCTTTGCGGAACATAGAGATGTGATGGCTCGAGTACCAACTGCCATATTGAATGAAGAGTAGTCTTTGAGGCTGAAAGCCCTTTGAGAACTGCTAATCCTGCACAGATACGGATCTATTCTGCATGGGGCTCCTCTGGTAGGTTACAACTTAATCTAATTCTAAGTGATATAGGATGGCTAGAAGTTAGTGACTATTTAGATAAATGTACAGGTATTTAACATTTTTTTATGTCACATCTGCTGGTTTGGTGGTTTGACCCTTAGAATCATAAAATTTTAGAGCCAAAAGGAATCCTAGAGAATTCCTAGGCAAATTCCTCATATTATAAGTAAGACAAGGCCCAGAGAGTTTCAGTGATTTGCCCTAGACCCTGCCAGGAATAACTTATCAAGTATCAATTATTATCAGCATTTATCAAGTACACATTGTTATGCCTGTCAATGAGACACTTTCCAGTACCCAAGAGGTCAGTCTTCTTTCCAGGATACCTCATGATCCTCTCAATTCATTGCTTTTCCTTCTTCAAATCTGTAAAGAAGTGTAGATCTAATATATACTTTAATAACAAAAATACTAGGAAGAGAAGCTTGTCTTTTTAAGCTCTACCATACCTCCCATAATAAATATAGGCTGACAGAGAGTCAATGATCATTTTGATTCCATTGGGGTGTGTGTGTGTGTGTGTGTGCGTGCACAAGCATGTGTGTGTGCTTCAAGGATAGATAGTGACAGTGTGAAAGCCATTTTTAGAGAAAGCATCTCAAACTGCTGAAGGAGAATGATGCCTGACAAGCATTTCTTTTATTGAATAATCCAGTTTACAAATGCTTCCAAACAGACTGAGGAGACCTGACTAGGTTAAAAATATGACAGCCACAGTCAAAGCCCAGATGGAAAGTGGGCTGTGAATTATAAAGGTAGAGATGAGAAGGTTTCCCCTCAATGAACTCAGCTATTTTAGTAGATCCTCTGGTCTAGATATATAACCGTTCTCCTTTATAGCAAAATCCCATTCAGGATAAAAGGAGAGGGTTAAATTGCTCTCAGTACTTTGCAAGATCTGCTGCTCATGCGTCTTTGGAAGAGTATGAAGTACTGAAGCCTGGGTACAGACAGACAGCTGAAAGTAAATCAAGGGAGCAGTTGGGGAAAAAGGCACTTGAGTAGCCAACTTGCCTATTTCATAGATCCTTATAGGGAATATAGGCATGCTGGGGCATTTTTGTCTTAGCAATTACTACTGAGATTCACCATTGCAGTGATCCATGGGGATTTGCTGAAAAGGTTAATGGCATCTATCAGATTTACAGGGTACAACAAGGAAGTTGGCACATTCCCTGGGTACCAGGTGTAATGTCACCTGTGTGGGCTGAGCAGTCCACATTCATTACCATTCATTGGCCAAAGGGCCTGGGTTTTAACCAGTGCTAGAATGTAATCCGTCAACAGTTGAGCATTCATAGCAAGAAAAGTAGCAAACGAGTTTTGAAGAGAGAATACAGCACAACTGGCATATTGTGCTATCAGCTGATGGGCCTTCCAAGAAAGTTAGGAGAGATCAGTGCCCGCAATGAAAAGGTGTAAGTGTAAGACCAAGTTGAAAATAAAAACCCAGACCCTGTAGTGCAACTCTTTTAAAAATAACTTCATTAACACACCCACAGGCATCCCACTATAGTTCTGTGTAAAGCTGTTGTTTCTCATCCAGTTATTCTTACACAGAGTTTTCAAAAAGCTGTTCAGAGTTGTGTAAATATGCAACTATAATTGGCTTTCCAATTTCACAGCTTATCAAAGGCAGAAAGGGGGGCTCACCAACATTTCAAAGACAATAAGCACATTTGATGCAATGGTCTATGATTCTCCCCAATGTTTTTAACCTGCGATTGGAGAAACAGATGGTTAGATTTTCTAGGAAGCTTAAAACAGAAGCTGAGCTAATACAAAACTGTTCAGCTATCAGACGGGGCAAATCCATTCTGTCGCCTTCCCCCCCCCCCAAAATCACAACCCATCAGAGGAAAGATTTAGCTCCACAAAAAGATATTTACCAGGAAGCTTTCTGCAGAAGAGAAGGGCAAGCTTTGTTAAACCAGATGCATTTTATTTTTCCTGGAACAAAGATTTATGAAAGCAGTATGCTCATATTTCTCCATATACAGTAATTGGAACTCATTATGCTAATTGTATTTCCATTATCACTAATTAACAATCAGAGTGACCTGGCCCACAGTCTAATTTGTCTTTAATCTGTTTTTGTATAGGGAGTTTTACCCTGTAATTTCAAGGTGATAATTCTATTCAGTGCAACTTTATGAATTGCGGAAGGTAACACTTTGGATGCTTGATATTATCCTCTTGCCACTGTTTGGGGGTAAATGGGGAAGCAAATGGATATACTTGCATGTGCCCTCTCACTGATGAAATAGGTGCTTGACCTGTGACAGCATAAGAGTATATATCCTTCATAATTCTTACTCAGTTTGAACGCCCAGTCAAAGCAATGGAACAGTTGCTCATACTGTTCAAACTCGAGCTCTCAATCTAAAATATGTAGTACTTAGTCTAAGAAGCAGTTGACATTTGCTGTCATCAGGAAGGAAAATGGGTGTTTCAAGTACTTTCTAATGATTAGTTAACTCCTTATAAATATTTCCATGTGACAAATCTCTAGTAAAGAAAGAAATGACAGGTTTGGATCATCAGGAAACTTGATTCTCATAAAAATGAGGTATCGAAGTAAGAGATGAGATACATTGATGGTCTTCTCTCTCAGAGGATATGTTTATTATTTATCAGGCAAATTTATAGCAGTAAGATGTTACAAGGGGAAGGGAGATGGATTTGGAGCCCAAGGTTCTGAGGTCAAGTCCAGTTCCAGTGCTGAATAGAAGTCATCCCTCTCTCTGAACTACTTATTCTCATCTTTAAACATTGAAATAATACATTTGAGATAAATTATTGAGACAGCATTGAGCATTGGTTAATGCTGTGAGGACTTGAGAATCTGCGTGAGTTCAAATTTGGATTCCACCACATATTTATTGATGGCCTTAGGGAAAGGTTTCCTAAATATATTTTTAAATGGACATAATAATAATTCCCTCTTCATAGAGCTGTTTTGAGATTAAACTAATAAAAATTAAAGTATATAAAATGCTTTGCCCCATTCCTGCCTCATGGTAAGCATATAACAAAGGCTAGCACTGATATGGGGGGCAGTCATGTGATAGTGCTTGGTAAACAAGAAAATCTCCTCTATTGCGACAGGGTTGTGATGATCGCCAATCAGTAAGGTGTGTTGTTTCACTCTGGAAGTTGAAGTGAATCATTGTGAAGAAAATACTTCTGCTAAAAAGGACTAAAAATCATATTGGGAGAGAGAGGAATAAAAGAGAGAGAGCACTAAGAAAACTGATCCTGAGAAATTTACTTTAGAAAATATGCCTCTACTTAGCCTAAGAAACCCGGGAAGTTCCAGATCCACCTTCCCATATCCTGCATCAAATCTGAGCAAGCAATGTTCCAAATGGCCTCTGTGGGTTTCATCAGATCCATCTTCTTAGCCTCATTGACTTGGTTTCCCTTTCTGTGTTTTTTAGAGTGCCATTAATGTTGGCAAACTTGAGGTCTTCTTGAAAAAAAAGGAAACCCTTCTGTGATATCCCAGTCCCTCTGCTACCTGGCCCTCTGCCAACACTTGCAAATCAGTTGGACCACCATGCCTCTTCTCTACAGAGGACAGCCTTTTCAGTTCTCAGGGAGCCCTGCTTCTTAGTTTGGCCTCTTTTGCTTGACAGGGAATTTTTCTGAATCCCAGGGTCAGATATAATTGTAGCTCTATAGCATACCCTGGTTTCACACACTCACAAAAAAGTATTTGGTTTTCCTTGTCCATGGCATAAATCACAGGATATCACCTAATCAACAAAATAATCTTAATCAATGCTTCACCGTCTGGCTTTCCCTAACAAATCCAACTCCCTGTTGATGCTTTCCATCTTCCCTTCTGTTAGACCAGATGGTGCATGTTCTAGCCTCTTTATTATCTTTTTCTGACCGTAGTACTCTGTCCAAAGATCATTGTAGGAAACCTGACGGCAGCCCTGGCCCTGTCCTGCCTGTTAAACCTCGCCATGGTTTAGGCAGCCTTTGCTAATGACTATCTTTTTCTAAACCTGAACTTTCTTCCAAAGTCACTGACGGCCTAGTCCATAATTATTGGATAACACAACCATTCTGGTCTTCACACATCCAGTGTGAGCTTTCTTTTCCAGGTAGAAGCAAACTCCGACTGGAGGCTTTCCCATTTGACATGACATGCTCTCATAAAGAGAGTCTGTGATCAGCATCTACCAATAATGGTCATATCTCCTATCCTATTGTGCTAAAAAAGGGAAAGGATCATCACCCCTCTATGCTGGGGTGGAAGAAGCTGGACCATAAATTTTTTCTCACATACAAAATCCTGGCTTAATTATATTCATCTTTATTGACAACTGTTTTCCACTTATCTTTCTGTACGAGCTGTAAAGCACATTAAAAAAAAAACTTAAAATAACTGACATATCTGAACATCAATGGCACTGTGACATGAAAAAAAGACAATTGAGAGTCAATTAAAGCTGTGGATCATTTTAAACAGTGATCATCAAACCTATCTTTTCTCTGCTCTGTGTGTGTGTGTGTGTGTGTGTGTGTGTGTGTGTGTGTGTGAAATTATCAGCACCAAATTCATTCCAAGGTAACAGTATACTCTTTATAAATTTCATTTTAAAAATCATATCCTCAAACAAGCTGGTTTACTGGACTTCAGTCTGATCTCCCCAAAACACAAATTCACATAATACAGTGAGTAGAAAATATAACAGATACACAGAGTTGAAAGAAAGCATCGGTATCTAAATTCCAAAGAATATGCATCAGTTGCTGAGTGAATAGATAGGCTAACTTGGCACCATTTTTCTATGGTATCTGACAGAACTGAAAATCACAGCGCGGAGAGATTTTTATCACAAAGGATTTTCAATTTGTTGTTTAGGAAGATAGATCTGCAAGTATCCTCTTTATCCCTAATGACTGTAGAATGTAAATAATCTTGTTATAACCATATTTCATGTAAATTTTATCTCTGGATGAGGTAGATTTCCTTCTAGGCAGTTTCTTCTTTTTTTCTTTGACCAGAAAGCACAGTACATGCTTGGTCCCTGGTTAAAATAGAGCCCAGGAAACTCAAAGCTTTGCTCAGGTGGGCCATCTTACCATGGGGACACATCAGCTATGCGGTCTTACTAGAACAAGTTTCTCTCACGTTTCCATCCTGACCACATATAAAGGGTTTCCTGGAACACACATAATCCATATTTGAATCTTAAATTATCTTCCAAACCACAAACAAAAGATACAGTCAATAGGCTATTGCTGGAGCTTCCCATTTTCCACTTACCCATGTAATCATAACTCAGATACCTAAGGAAAAATAACAACCAGGGCCTTTTTTTTTCCTCTCTGGAAATTTAGGCCAATACCGTAGAGTGCAAATTTTACCCCAAGCACTATATCAATAGAGGCTAATGTGGCTAACTTCTTCCCTGAGCTTTAGTGAAGACTTTACATAATTCTTACTTTACTGGTGAGGTTTCTAGGATTTGGAAACACTTTTAGCTCCTCCTTTTCTATTCAAGAGGAGGAATAGAAATTTTTTTTCTGCAATTGCTGAGTGTATTACTGTTCTCCATTTGCATACTGTCTGATGATTTGCGTGTGGGGGCAGCCAAAAGGTCTCAGAATCATTTCCCTATAAAACCATTTCCTTGCTGATAAAGCTTCCCATAAGCATGGCTGAGGAAAATGGGCCAGACTGGATTTCTGAAACAGTTTAAGGAAACATCTTCCAGATTGAGCAATATACTCCAGGCTTTAATAAAGCATCTAAAGAGCTCAAGTTTTCCTCAAGTCATGCACAAGAAAAACTCCAAATGTCTCCCCTTTCTCCTAACAGTATCTGAACATGGCCTTCATCCTGCACACTCTCTGTGATCTTGTACCTAATTGTAATTTACTTTCTATAACCATAAAAGTATTTTTAGGTGCCATCTCTCTCTTTTTTAAATTACAGATTTTTAAAATATTTCTTTCAGTGTCATTCTTACTCCAAGTAGAACAAAATACAGTTTATTAATTTAGCCAAGACTTCAAAGTTCTTTTAGATATGGTCTCCAGGTTGTTTTATAATTCTAGATTTTTTTTTTAAGATTTTATTTATTTATTTGACAGAGACAGCCAGCGAGAGAGGGAACACAAGCAGGGGGAGTGGGAGAGGAAGAAGCAGGCTCCCAGCATAGGAGCCTGATGTGGGGCTCCATCCCAGAACGCTGGGATCATGCCCTGAGCTGAAGGCAGATGCTTAACGACTGCGCCACCCAGGCGACCCTACAATTCTAGATCTTTTACACTTTTAATGCTTTCATTCGTATACAAAGTAGAAAGCAAAACTGACTTAAGTAATCTATCCAGGACCTTTATTTTTTGCAAATCCTGCAGAAAGTCCTCATGTTCTATTTAATATATCCCTTTGACATCTTGTTTCTTGGGAAGATTCCTCTCCACCCTACTCTCTGCCATGCACACACACTGCCTATGAAACCTGAGCCTCCAGATTGGAAAGCAGGATGGATGTCAAGATCCCCAATGTGAATCTCATGGGACGGTGTGTGATGTGTTCCTAACCTAACAAGGATGGTTGATTTCAACTTCATTCAAGATTAGTTGGTGCTAAACTACCTGCACTTAGTGAATATAGATGTACATTTCATTCTCTCATTCATTAATCCGTTCATTGATTTGATATTTGAATAAGTCTCCATGTGATAATCCCTTTGAGGCTCTTAGGATATGGGTTGATGAAAATCCAGTTTCTGACCCCATGGAGCACATGGTTTAGATGAAGAAACCACACCTAAATGACTAAATATGAATTTCTGAGAGCTGAGACTTTGTTAGTCTTCACAAACAGTTGTCATGGTGCCCAGAAGTGCCTGGCACAGCCAAGGCACTTGGTGAATATTTGTTGAATAAACCAATGGCTAATAGGACATAATAATGGCAGAGGCTTAGTCTGTCTTTTCACTGTTCCATTGCTAGCACCTAGAACAGTGCTTGGTTCATAAAAGGAATTTAAAAAATATATTTAGCACCAGCAATGTGACTGTGTATGTTGATATACCAATAATTATAACAATAATAAAGAAAATATACTAGCACTTCCTATGTGCCAGTACATGCCTGAAAAAAATTTAATCTGCATAGCAACCCTCTGAGGTAAGAACTGTCACTGTCCCCACTTTCAGATGAGGAAAAGTTAAGTAATTCATACAAGGCACACAGCTCATACTTATGGAGCTGAGATTTAAAAGCAATGGTCTGCTTCAAAAACACACCCTCTTAAATACTTTGCTAACTTACCTAATGCGTGTTTGCTCAATTGACTTGAGTTCAACTTCATCCAGACTTTTGAAAGTTTTGAATAACAGGCTTACTGGTTTGTATATTATTCTCTGGTTTTTTCCCTATTATGGATCCCAATATTCATATTTCTCTTCACATAGATCACTCCATAGATTTCTCACTCATTGAATGCTTCTGAGATGTATTGTAGAAGGATGACTCTATCTGTAGTTTGTAAGAGATATCAAAGAAGGAAAGAACTAAAAGCAAGAGAACAAGTAAGAGCCAGAGAAATAGGATTAGTAAGGACTTCCTTAAGCCAAGTGATATGAGTGGAAATAATGTGCTCAATCACAAAGATTGTCTAGCTATGGATAATAAAGGAGGGAAAGAACATGCCAATGGTTTAAGCTCTGCTGACTAAGGGACTGGAGGTACCCCTGATGGAAATAAAAAATTGTCCTAGAACATACAGTTTAGGGATGCACAATATAAGTACAGTTTTTGAAATGTTGACTCAAAAGCAGGAGTCATGAACTACAGTCCATGGGCCAGATCGGGTCCATCACTTATTTTGGTAAATAAAATTTTGTTGGAACACAGCCACATCCTTTAGTTTGCATATTGTCTATGGCTATGGCTTCTTTCCAGGTATAATAGTGGTGTTCAGTAGTTGCAATAGAGACCATATGACCCATAAGTCTTAAGTATCACCCTTGTTCAAAAGTAATGATTAAATTCTAACAGACTGCTAGAAATACAATATGGAATCCCATACGCATGTCCTTAGTCAGTTTTTGGAAGTATGCAAGTATGTTTCTAAATGTTCAATTAATCAATCAATGTTGTTCAACTCTGAAACCAAAATACACACTTTCAAAACAAGTTGCATCCCCTTGATGCAAAAATTTATATATAAATCAACCTAACCCTGGCAGGGTCCCAAGACAGGCACCTATAATTGAATCCATTTGGTTCATTACAACTCACAAATATGCATATAACACAGTATTTAGGCTTAAATGGGCAGGGATGAGAGCAGGGGGAAGTGGTAGTTGGAAGAAAAAAAATAAAGGTATAACCTCACTGAGATGTCATAGTGGCCAGAGCAAAGAATACCACCGAATAGAGCCCATTTTCCTTTGCCTGTTATATTCTGAGGTTTCTTCTACTCTCTGCTCTTTGACCTAGCCCTAAGGCCACCTTCAAGTCCGTTTTCCTCCACTGTATAAGATGAAGTGGAAAAGAGCACTTCTGTGGGAAGCCAGGGACTCACATTCTGACCTCTCTTTTATCACATCCTGGGTTGATCATGCTTCTTGTATCATTTTGCTTTCCTGACATCCATTGCTTTTTCTAAGTGGTGGTAATTTCCTATAAGTTGAGTGGCCAGAGAATGGCTACATTATCTCCAGAGATCCTGTACAGGTCTAAGATCTCTGTTTTTGAGGCTCTAGCCTTATGTGGACATCTCACGACATTGACTCCTTTGGAAATGTCATATGTACATTGATGCTTTATGTAGTGGGTTGAAAGCATCCCCCAAAGATAGTAGATGTGATCTTACTTGGAATAAGAGTCTTTGCAGATGTAATTAAACTAAAGAGCTCAAGAGTAGATCACCCTAGATTAGTGTGCAGTCTAAATTCAGTCACAGTGTTCAGAAAAGAGGCAGAGAAGGAAAAGTCACCAAGGGACCAAGGGAAGAAGAGGTCATGTGAAGATAGAAGCAGAGATTGGAGTGATGTATCTATAAGCTAAGAAAGCTAGAAGCATGGAACGGATTCTCCTTTAAAGCCTCTAAAAGGAACCAACCTGGTCTGTGCTTTGATTTTTGACTTCTGGCCTCCAGAACTGTGAAAGAATAAAATTCTGTGGTTTTAAGACATCAAAAGTTTATGGGAATTTGTTACAGCAGCACCTTATTAAACAATTTTAATGCACCTTATTAAATAATTTTGGTTTTCTAATTCTCCATACCACTAAAAATATAGCATTGCTATCTGCTTTATTTTTTCCTGCCTTATAGATTGCTCTAATATTTTGGTATTATTTGTTAGGTAATAGGTCACAGACCTTGAGGAAACACTGTTTCCCTCAAAGATTCTTCTTTAAAATATATATATATATGTTTTCTAGCATTTTCTAGAAAATACATTTTCTTAGCTAAAATATCTTTTGGAAAACACATCCCAAAGCTTCTATTGGAAGCTTTTAGACCTACCTGCCAAAAAGTTAGCTGTAGATATAACTGTTTTTCAAAATTCCATTCTAGTGTATTAAATACACACTTACTTTCAATGTAGAAAATTAATGCCATCTGTTTTGTTTCTGGACTCTAAAACCAAATGATTCCATATTCAGTTTTCCTCCTTGGAATGAGGGTTTTAAAATAAGGCGTCTTAAAAAAAAAAAAAAAGGCTGAGTTACTGGCTTTATTTTGGAATTTAAAATGCCCAGCATTTATGGATGTTAACTCACATTTATTAGCAAGATTTCATCAATTATGTAATAGATTGCTAAATGTCACTCTTGTGCTTCACTCCCAAAGTAACTACATGCTATATGCTTAGGAAAATATCATATAATTATAAAGTAATTCTGTGTTCTAGTAGATTACTTAGGAATTATACTTAATACTGTAGTTCCAATAGTGATTACTATGAAAGCTCATTATAAAAGGCAGAAATAGTCACATATGTATTCTTAATTATATCTGCCACAATAGAAGTTAATGTTAATTGGAATGATTTGTAGTTATTATAGTAACTCAATTAAAAGTATATACTAGTAGTGATAACCAACCTTCACAAGAACAAAGTGTCAAATTATTGTCAGAAAACTTAAAGAAGAGTCACTATTGACCTAATTCTGTTTGTTTTGCTTTACTCAGGAAATGTTTCCATCATTCTCTTCCTATGAGCTTATTCATCATTGTCTCCCCAGTACTAGGAGAGTATTTGGCACCTTGAAGTACTCCATAAATGTGTACTAAAATGAATAAGTAACTTGTAATATTTATTTTGATCTATCTAAAATAATTTTTAAGTGGATTGTAAGATTCTAAATCAATGTTCTTAATATTTGAGGGTCATTGGACTTTTGAGAGTATGATATAAAAGTTCCTGCCTTTCCTCAGTTAATTGTTTGTAAACATAGGTTTTATAAACATTTGTAGAATGTTCAAGAACCCTCTGAAGCCCATTCATGGAGTTCAAGTTGAGAGCAAAGGCTCCTGAGAAAAGCAGCATTTTTTTTTAAGATTTTACTTATTTATTTGACAAGGAGAGAGACAGCCAGCGAGAGAGGGAACACAAGCAGGGGGAGTGGGAGAAGAAGCAGGCTACCAGCGGAGGAGCCTGATGTGGGGCTCCATCCCAGGACTCCGGGATCATGCCCTGAGCCGAAGGCAGAAGCTTAACGATTGAGCCACTCAGGTGCCCCTTAAATATTTATTTATTTATTTTGGAGAAAGAGCACGCACAGTTGCAGTGGAGAGGGTCAGAGGGAGAGAGTGAATCTTAAGCAGGCTCCATGCCCAAACAGAGGCCAATGTGGGGCTTGATCTGACAACCCTGAGATCATGACCTGAGCCAAACTCAAGAGTCAGATGCTTAACTGAATGAACCAAGAGAGAGCATCATTTTCTGAACCTTATTATCTATACCATCAGAGGCTTCAGGCTAAATAAATTCCCAAGGGAACTTATGGTAGCTTTCTTTCCTGGTTTTTCCTTTCTCCACTATTTAAAAAAATATGTGGAAATTAAATCATGATTTCACTCATAATTTATTTTCCTTCACATTCACCTTTAAATTATCCGGGACAGGAAATTATACAAAATGCATTCCTTTGATAGGAAAGGACAAACAGCATACATTTCTAAACACAAATATACAGCCCATTAAAAAGACAAGTGTGAGATGTAGTTTCTGGTTCACAGGAAATATTTGACTGCATTACTGGAACCTTGTTCTTCACACATTCCTAAGTGCACATACAGTAAGATGTCACTAGTGGTAAACCATCACCCAAAGTGATAGACTTACTTGAGTGTAAGTGGTCTACACAGTCCCAGGTCAGAATTTGGGTGGACCCTGAAAGTGCCTGAGAGAGGCAGTGCCCTTAAAAAGCTTTCTATCTCATTGAAGAAACAATGACAATGCTTAATAAATACCACATAACAACACCAAAGTGCACAATTATAAATGCTACTGAATCCAGAGGAAAGGCATGTTGAAGGTCAACTTCAAAGTCAACTTCAGAGTCAAGGTTGCAAAGAAACATATTCTACTTTATATTGGCCAACTTTGTATGAATGTAGACATGAGTGTGAATATGGACAGAATGAAATAATTATAAAGGTCCCACTGAGATCTGAGTTACAAAAGCCTAAGAGAAAAGTCTAAGAAGATATGATATGATCTCAGGGGGTCTGAAAGTCATATATATTTGGCAGTATCTCTGAGGATCCAAGTACATGCGACCGCAACCCATTTCTCATGACATTTCCCCATCTTTGCCTATGATGGGATGGGGCCTAAATGTTAGTTCTGAGAGAGTTAACATAGAAGAGAACACAACTGTCATGTTATTCATTATATCAACAGGGGATTTATTCCCAGTCCCCGTTCCTTAGCGGTACAGAGCATCTTTCCTAATCTACATAATCACTTGTCAAGATGAGTGATTTCTATCCACTTGTCAATGTTGCTGTTTTCTTTTTTTTAACATTACCTGAGAAATTGGTTTAACATGTATTAACTGACATATCTTTCTATGCAACTGGATACTGTGGATAGATACGTTTGATAGCCTTTGCTCTCTCCCTGACCCCCCAAATGAGTTCAGTACTTATAAATGAGCTGAATTTCCCTAGAGAATTAAGTTCATTACATTCTCAGGTGCCTGGGTAGCTCAGTTGGTTAAGTGTGTGCCTTCGGCTCAGGTCATGATCCCAGGGTCCTGGAATCAAGTCCTCATTGGGTTCCCTGCTCAGCGAGGAGTCTCCTTCTCTCTCTGCCCCTCCCCCTGCTCATGCATTAGCCTGTGCTTTCTCACATGCATGCAACAATACATAAATTAAAAATCTTTAAATTTATTACATTCTTGCCTCACAGATATGGGTGATACCTGGATATACAGATATCCTAACTCAAAGCCCATCATACCAAGAAATGTATTCTGAGAGGGAGAGAGAAGTCTATTCCCATTGATGGGTGTATTGCTTAAGACATCTCTTCATCCCAAAGTAGAACATTTTATAAAATCCTTCAGTTACACAACACCAAAAAATCAGAGCAAATAGTCGATATGAGCCAATTCTCTTAAATATGTTTAAGTCATCTCATGGCCCAGTGGTGAATCATAAAGGCTCTCAGCTTAAAAGTCAGATCCAAAGGTACTTTCTTGGCATTTGACAATGAGATTTATGAGTTACAATCACAGACTCTTATTAGAATTGCAATTGTAGAACACTTCCAAATATATTTCTCTCCCTTCTACGGTCTATTCTCATGTCGGAAGTCCTAGGGCTGTTTTATTTCCTGATTATTTCTAATTTCATATTATGCTATATTCAGATCAAATTCCCAAGGACATGAAGAATACACACAAAATTGCTCAAAATTAACTTAAACAAAACAAAACAAAGTATCTCCATGTAGGGGAGGAAAATCACTTAGTAGAATCAAGCTTTCTTCACTTGTTCCTCCCCCAAGATACAGTCAACATCTTCCCCCATTCACAGGCTTTCCTTGCTCCCCATACGAGGCACATTTAAAGGAATCCAGGAAAAACATGCAAGTAGTTCCTCCTGTTCTGATAGGTGGAAATCATATTTGGGAGTTTTAGTAGGTCCTGGATAGTCAGACAATATTTTCTAAAGCTGACTTGGGGAGCTACATTTGATTTCTGAGTGGATGAAAAAGATTTTACGTTTTTAGTTTAAAAACTGTTGTCAAGTTAAAGTGGACACTTCATTTAAAAAAATCTTTCTCATTCTTCCTTGACCCAATATTCACCACTAACATCATTTGCATAGTGGTAGAAGTTTCCTAAACTCAATCATTCAATAGACTCTTATTAGCACTTAGCTGGTGTCAGGCTGAGTTCTAGACACTGGAGATGGAGCAGGTAACGTAATAGAGAGGGCTAAACCTGAAGAGGGAAAACCATCTGTCCAATGACAGCAGCCCAGCAACTCCCTGTAAAGCCCACGTTCTTGGTTTCCCAGGTCAAAGAAGATACACCTTCTTGGGGCACTAATGTCAAACTAGAAGTCTTAGATTAAGTGGCTGTGTTGTATGTCTTTCTCTGAGAAAGTCTATGTTAATATGCACATTGTCAGTTCTTTTTGTCTTCAGCACTTAAATATTTTTTAATTTAACTTTAAATAGGTAATAAATTCCATAAGATTCGAAATAAATATTTAATCAAATGCTTCCCTTCCACACTATTCATTCAATGCTTCACTATTCAACCAAAGTACATTACCCTTCTTCCACTGTGTAACCACCATTATTGTATATCTTTTAGAGTTTCATGATCCATATACAACTAAATGCAAATATATAGTTGTAGTACATAGGCAGTTTCTTTATATCTTTTAACAGAAAAAAATAGCATTCATGCATACTGTTCTACTGTTTTCACTTAACAATAAATCTTGTAATCTTTTTATGCTGGTACATAGAGAACTGCTTCATTGTTTCTTAAAGCTGTGTAGTATGTCATTACATGGATGTACCATAAATAATATTTGTCCAGCCCATATCGATGGACTTTAGTTTTTTTGTAGTCTTTTGCTATTCAAAACACCACAGAAATGAATAAATTTACACATATGTCATTTCTTATGTGTGTAAGAATATCTGTAAGGTAGATTACTGGAAGTGAAATTTCTGGGCCAGTGGGTATACTCATTTGTAATTTTGATAGGTATTGATAAATTATCCTCAATTGAGTTATACGGCTTTGTATACATAGCATCATGTTTCTACACAGCCTTAATAAAGAGTATGTTGTCAAACTTTGATTTCTATCTTCTGGTGGGTAAAACGTTACAACAGGGTAGTTTTTAATGTGTATTTTTCTTTTTATGAGAGAATTTATTTATTTATTTATTTTTTACGATTTTATTTATTTATTTAACAGAGATAGAGACAGCCAGCGAGAGAGGGAACACAAGCAGGGGGAGTGGGAGAGGAAGAAGCAGGCTTATAGCGGAGGAGCCTGATGTGGGGCTCGATCCCATAACGCCGGTCACGCCCTGAGCCTAAGGCAGACGCTTAACCGCTGTGCCACCCAGGCACCACTTTATGAGAGAATTTAAATGTCTTCAGGTGTTTAAGAGATGTTTGTGTTTAGCTGTGGAAGAACTTTCTGTTTTATTCTTGATCAATTTCCTTTTGCCATTTTCCTATCGGATGTGTGAACATTCTCTTAATTTTTAGGAGTCCTTAAAATTAGGAATATTAATCCTTTGTTGATCACATGAGTTACAGATATTTTTTTCTGAGTTTGTCATCTGTCTTTTAATTTGATTTTCTTTTTTTCTTTTTTAAATTAACTCTTTAGATAGTTCCCATATACCTCACATCCAGTTTCCCTTATTATTAATATCTTACATTGTTATGGCATATCTGTCAAAATTAATGAACTTGATACATTACTGTTAACTCAAGTCCATAATTTCTGCTAATTTGTTGTTGTTGAAGAAAAATTTAGGTAACATAACATTAACCATTTTAAAGTGTACAATACTATGATGTGCAACCACCAACTCTATTTAGCTACGAACATTTTTATCAACTCAAAAGATAAACCCCATTCTTCTTATGTAGCCACTTCCTTTTCCCCTGTCCTTCTAGTCCCTAACAACCACCAATCTGCTTTCTGTCTCTACAGATTTATCTTTTTTGGGCATTTCACATAAATGGAATCCCACAAAATGTAACTATTGTGTCTGGACTCTTTTAATTAGCATAACTTTTTAAGTTAGCATAATGTTTTTGAGATTCATCCATTTTGTAGTATCAGTACTTCATTCCCTTTTATGGCTGAGTAATATTCTATTGCATGTATATACAAATTTTGTTACCCATTAATTCATTGGTGGACATTTTAGTTGGATCATATGCTAATTATATGTTTAAGTATTTGAGGAACTGTCAAGCTGTTTTCCACATTTTACGTTCCCACCAGCAATGTAGGACAGTTTTAATTTCTCCGTATCCTCACCAACACTTACTATTTTCCATTTTTCTGTTTGGTTTGTTTTTTATAGCCATGCCAGTGGGCATGGAGTAATATCTTACTGTGGTTTTGATTTGCATTTCCCTAATGACTAACGATGTTGAGTATTTTTCTTGTGTTTTTTGGTTATTTACATATCTTTTTTGAAGAAATGCCTCTTCAAGTCCCTTTTTTGAAGAAATGCCTCTTCAAGTCCCTTGGCCATTTTTCTTTAGTTGTTTGTCTTTTTGCTATTGAGTTGTAAGAGTTCTTTATGTGTTCCAGGCACTAGATCATATCTCTCTCTATATAGAGATATGATCTGCAAATATTGTCTATAATTCTGCAGAACCACACTGTTTTGATTATTGTAGCTTTGTACTAGGTGTTGAAATCAAGAAGTACAAGTCCTCCAATTTTGGTTTTATTTTTCAATATTGTTTTGGCTATTCAGACCCCTTGTAATTAATTCCATATGAATTTGAGGATCGCCTTTTCCATTTCTGCAAAAAAGGCCATTAGAATTTTAGTAGGGATTCTATTATATCTGTAGATCATTTTGAGAAATATTGCCAACTTAACAATATTAAGCCCTCCAATCCATAAATACAAGATATCTTCCCATTTACTTAGGTCTTCTTTAATTTTTTTTACTAAAGTTTTCTGGGGTGTAGTATATAAGTCTTGCATTTCCTTTGCTAAATTTGATCCTAAGTATTTATTCCTTAGTCAATTTCTTTTATAATACATAACCAAAACTGTCAATATCTTTTATGGTTTTGGATTTTGAGTCATAGTTATGTACAACTTCTCTATTTTGAGATTATAAAGGAATTTCCCTATATTTCTTTCCAGAACTTTTATGGCTTCATTATTATCATTTAAATCTTCAATTCATTTGGATTTCATTTGGGTGTAAAGGGTGAGGTATAGGTATAGATTGTTTTTCTCATTTGACTTTCCAATTGCCCTAACATTTATTGTATAGTCCTTCTTTTCCTCACTGATTTAAGATGCTACCTTTAATCAGATATTAAATTTTATATATGTTTGTGGTGCCTGGGTGGCTCAGTCGGTTAAGCGGTTGCTTTCAGCTCAGATCATGATCCCAGCGTTCTGGGATCAAGCCCTTCATCAGGCTCCCTGTTCACTGGGGAGTCTGCTTCTCCCTCTCCCTCTGCTGCTACCCTGCTTGAGCTCTCTCACTCGTGTTCTCTCTCTCAAGTAAATAAATAAAATCTTCTTAAAAAATTCTATATACGTTTGGACTTTTACTGGACTTTCTATTTGGCTCATTGGTTTGTCTAATTGTACTCCACCATCATGCTATAATGATTTTTTAGTTTGTTTTAACATCTGGTAGGGCTAGTCTACCCTCATGGTTCTTCTTTCTCATAGTTTCACTGTTACTCTTGTTTGTTCTTTCTTCACATGAACTTTAGAGTCAGTATTAGATTAAAACAAAACCTTGTTTCATTTAGATTTAGAAATTAGAGAAAATTTACGTGTTTATGATGTTGAGTTTTTCTGTCCAAGAATATGCTATACCTTTTTGTTTGTTCATGTCTTCTGTTGAGGCTGTTAGTAATATTTAAAATGTGTCTTCATATAAGACTGGATCATTTCTTGTTATGTTTATTCCTTGTTATTTTATCTTATACTTTACTCATAAATGGACATTTTCTTTCATTGAATCTTTTATTTACTTTTTTTAGAGAGGGAGAGAGAGAGAAAGAGGGTGAGGGGGACAATGAGAGGGAGAGAGAGAATCTTAAGCAGGCTTCACACCCAGCATGGAGCCCAATGAAGGGCTCAATCTCACGACCCTGAGATCATGGCCTGAGTCAAAATCAAAAGTCAGACATTTTAACCAACTGAGCCACCCAGGCACCCATTCTTTCATTGTATCTTCTAACAATTTGTTTGAAATTGGTCTAATTCATGAGAGCTACAACAAGTGTTTATTTTCAAGAGATGACTGGCAAATAACTGATAACTCTTCTAGCTTTACCCACAAAGACATATCTGAAATTATAGTTTTTAAAGCCAGTATACTATATGTTGGCAAATTCAATTTAAATAAAAAAAGAAATAAATCCAATATAAAGTTATCTTTTATTGTAATCATAATTTATGCTCTAGATTTGAAATAAGAAAAGTTGAAAAGTTGAAGCAGTAACATTCTCTATCTTAATATTGTATATTATTTAACTTTAGCATTAATTTATCTGTTTAATTTATCTACATATGAATATACATATGTATACATACATACATCTATACATTAAAACCTACACATGTATTTCTAGACTGAAAATATAATTGATGTTGCCTTAGTTTTTGCTGGTAGATATATGTCACTTCAAAATTACATTTGTGGTGCAAAAACTATTTTGGAAATAACTTTGAAACCTAAAACAAGAGGACTTTTCTCAGCTGTATATTTTAACACTAACTGTTTCTTTTTTTTTTTTTTTAAAGATTTTATTTTATTTATTTATTTGACAGAGATAGAGACAGCCAGCGAGAGAGGGAACACAAGCAGGGTGAGTGGGAGAGGAAGAAGCAGGCTCATAGCAGAGGAGCCTGATGTGGGGCTTGATCCCATAACGCCGGAATCACGCCCTGAGCCGAAGGCAGACGCTTAACCGCTGTGCCACCCAGGCGCCCCAACACTAACTGTTTCTTATTTCTGCATCAGCTCATAGTATAAACCAGGTGCTCTCTGACTTTCAGAGAAATGGCTTATTTTTGTCATTCATCCCTGCAGTCTCCCTGACAAATTGTGTTGATTCTCTTTCTGATATTGTCAGCATCCCTTTTTATTCTTGTTAAAAATAAGACTCTTCTTTTAAAAAAAAATTTTTTTTTTATTTATATGAGAGAGAGAGCACAAGCCGGGGGGGCGGGGTTTGGAGGGAGAGGGAGAAGCAGAGTCCCCACTGAGTGGCCCAATGTGGGGCTCCATCCAGGCCCCAGGATCATTACCTGAGGCAAAGGCAGATGCTTAACTAACTGAGCCACCCAGGTGCCCCCCAAAATAAGGCTCTTCTAAGCAATGAGGAAGTAGGCAAAGTAATTGTTAGCACTTATATTTCAGAACAGATTTGCTTGACATTTTTGTCCTCATATCACACAAAATATTTGGAACTTAGAAACTCAGCATGGCTATACAACAAAGACAGCTTTTTAGATAATTAATTAATTTATTAACTTGTTTATTTGTTTGTATTCATCAAACCACCTCATAGGCTGTAAAATGTAACTATCATCTATCTCTATTAATCATCTATCTATCTATCTATCATCTATCTATCTATCTATCTATCTATCTATCTATCATCTATCTATCATCCATCATCTATCTATCTTCCTGAAAGATATAAGCAGTTAAAAAAAATTAAACAGAATCATGTGTAACACAAATAGGCATGCAATAAATATTTGGTGGAAAAGTGAATAAATGAATTAAGATTCAATAAAAAGAAGGGCTTTCACAATTCATTTTCAATATTTTAACTTGAGCTTCATTATCAGAAGGGAGAACTTTTCTCTGCTTCTGCTACTAAAATCTAGGAGGACAGAAACTTTGCCATCAACCAGTATTAGCCTTTTAAGCGTTCTTCATATCACCCTCTCCCAACTTCTGTTGTCAACTGTGATGAATGATAGTCCCATTTGGTCACGCTCTCTTTGATGTGATGTATCCTGCAATATTTAAGGAGAAGCTCTCAAATTCCAGAGGTGGTAGAAGCAACAACTCAATGGAGGAGCATTTGGAATGGTAGATTGGATCAAGATAGTGGAAGTCCAAGAATAGTCACCAAACTTTCACAGGGAGGAATATGGTATGGCTCTGGGTTGCCAAGTATGCAGTAATGTTCAAGCCCACCATCCATGTAGCCATACAGGGGGAATATAAGCCAGAGCTTTTACTCAAGAGAAATATCATAAATGTCTGCTTCACGTTTTGTCTCTAAGAAAGATTCAAGGAATCAGGGAAGCCATGACATTTGATCTCAAAAGATCTAATTAGGAAAATTGTGACTAATAGACATAAAGCAACAAAAGAGCTAGAGAAAAAAATATATAATTTTAAAAAGGTGGTACCAACCATAGTTATTCAGAGGTAGTAAGAATGTTACTAAGGCGTTGCAAAATAGACATATATCAGGCACTGATTTTCATGGCCTGGTTATAACTGAATGCCTGAGAGCCTTAAGAGTCATGGTTTCTGATTGTCCTTCTAAGAACAGCTAGTATCCTTTCAAAGTCTTGAGGTCAGAGCATTATCCAACATCTGGGGAACACTTACTGTCCACAACGCACTACTCCAAACATGTAATATACATCTGAAAACAACTATATGAAGTACTTCCTCTCTTTGTCCCTATTTTATAAATGAGGAAATAGAGGCAAAGAAAGACTCAGAATCTTGGACAACGGTAAACTGTTGATCTAGGGTTTGAATCCCAACCCTCTGTTCTAGGGTCCAAACTCTTTAATTACTATGCTTTTTCTTTTTCCTGGAATAAGGCTGAGGACTTTTAAACAAGATGAACAAAGAGGCAGATAAGGGAATTTTTGAGTACAAGTTTTTCTTCTTTTTTCTCACACCCTGCTAAAGCTCTTAACATCTTCCCCACCTCCTCCCCCATTCAAAAAGTCCTAACACAAAATTCAACAAAACTATATCATTATCACAACCTGTAGACCCTATAAGCTAATTTTTCTGCAGGCTTGCTCTAAGCATGCACACAATTGTGGTCTGTGAAAGAGGGGATCAGCTTCCCTGGGGCAGCTATAAGGGTGCTGCATGCCAGGGCCTAGAGGTCAACAGAAAGGCTGTTTCTGAAAAGCACAGATGACGGATGGCCTGAATGCACAAGGGGCTCTGGAATGCTCTTTTATCTTAAGTCACAGTGCTCCCCCAGCCCCCAGCCCTCCATTCCTCCCATACCTTGTTTCCCATCCCTCATGCCTATGGATTTACTCTTCTTCCTGGCTTTGATTAGCCTGTCCCACAACCAACCTCCACCCTGCTTTCCTGTCCTCCCTAAGAGCCAAAAGCCCTCCAACATGAGGGAAACATTCCATCATCATGATGGGAAGTGTCAGGTGCACAAGATAAATGCAAATTTCATGGCACCATTGCCTCATTCAGCCAAGTTTTATGAGACTGAGAAAACTTGGAACCTTATGCTGTGGGGCCATTTGGTTGGCAGGGAGCAAAACAGACTTTATCCAACACCGTCTGTTGGCAGCTCTGGTGCTAGATTTATAGAGAGAGGTGGAGATGGCTCTGGCTATTGAGCCTGCTGCTCAGCCAGCTGGGGGCCTCTCAAGTGATAGAAGAGTAATGGCGTGAATCCTGTGAGAGAGCATTCTACCTAAGCTCTCCCAATGGTGTCTTCAGGATCCTACCTCAGGCTGGAGAGGCAGGCCCCAGTGAGACTGGCCTCATGTACAGAGGTTGAACATTCCTGAAATTTCTAACTACTCTTCGCCAGTGCCCACAATACTTGTAAAACCTGGCATCCACTACGGGGCTGGAGCTGGAAAAAGATTTCTCTGATGAGCAACTAAGTCTGTTTTGTTACTTGTCCTCCTTTGAGTTTGTGGTTTTCTTTTATAGAGGACATTGCTCCATCTGCCTCCAAATCTATTATCCTGAGGGGGTGTCCGCCTGTGAGGAAACGTTTGACACAGGCTGTGATAGAATGGCAAAAAAACCTAAACACTGGAGCCAGACTGCCTGAGTCTGAATCCAGCATCCCTCCCTCACCAGCTCTGTGTGAACTTGGGCAACTTTTTAATTCCTTTCCATCTAAGTTCTCTTTCTGTACAGAAAACATAATCATGACAGCACTTACCTCATAATATAGTTGGTTAGATTGAGTGAGTAAATAAAATACAAAAATGTAAAGCACTTAGAACAGGGTCTGACCAAGGGTAACTTCTCCATGAAATTTGGCAGCTGTTACTTTGGCAAATGCACTTTCTGACTTCTTGCACAGTTGGTTTTCCAACCTATGGGAGTCAGTCTGAAGACCTGTGATCAAAATAAGAAATTTTAAAAGGGCTTCTCAGCATTGCCTGGAGATATGACTTGATTATCAGATGGCACACTGAAGAGGTTAGCTCCAGATTCTAAACTCTTTGATGGCAGAGTTGAAGAGAGGACAGAAATATGATTCTCAAATCTTGTTTGAGAATAGCCATCTCCTCTTCACAGATAGAGTAGACCTATGATTGAAGGCTAAAGGAGAAATTATCTTATCTGGTCCTCAGATATACAATAGTAGCTGAAACCCAGACCAATGTGTTGTAAGTGGAGCGAAGTTCTGTGTGGAGAAAATTCTGGATCTTAAGGATTTAGGCATTTTTTTGCAAATGAGGAAATTGAGGTCCAAAATGAATATGTTCTATGGTCCTCCAGCCAGACAAAAGAAGAGTTAAGAGTAGAACCCTGACTCCTGACTCCTAAGTCGGTGTTCCTGTATCATGGCTCTCCTAGTAGTCTCTGCAGGACCTTCTGCCACCTTCCAGCTGGCTTCCCTGTGAATTGATGGGTTCCCCCCCCTCACTAGAATCCCCTGCCCATCCTTTCAGTTCATTCTTCTCTAGATACTATGTCTGCAAAGTACTGGGTCAGTAATTAGGAGAGAAATTTGGGGAGTCTATTAATATTCTTATGTCAGACACTAAGCTAGACATTTTGAGATGCTACAGAAGAGTACCGACCATCATCCCTGCTCTCAAACACCTTATAACAGAGTTGGTCAGACACTGTGGAAGAGCCAGTGGAGCAGGGCAGGGTGGGAAAGGGTCAGAACGGAGGCCTTGCCCAAAGTGGGAGTAGGGAGGCTGTGCAAGCAGATTGGACCTGTGTTTAGCCTCCCAGGTATTTTAACATAACCTATGGAATTACTGCTTTAATCTCATAAGCACTTAAGATGAGCTCTATTATGCTTTTTCACCCTATATATTTTGAAAAGAATCCTCAGAAAGGCTCTTATCTTCCCCATCACAAAGACTGTTTTAGCTCTGACTTAAAAAATAATAGTAACATTATAATAATAGCAATCAGGGTAGTTATCATTGTTTGCACACTGACTATGAGCCAGACCCTTGGGTAAGAACTGTGAGTTAACAGATGATCCATTATGTTGCAAAGTTCAGAGACAGCCCTGCCTTTCATGAGTTTTAGAGTTCCATGCAGGGAGGTCTCTTGTTTAGCCTTTTCTGAACTTCCAGCTGAGGAGGGGGCTTGCCTCAGGAGTCCCAAATGAGTGATACAAAGCACAATTCATAAGCTTGTCCTACAACTTCCTGAGGAAAGAGCCTTCCAGAACTCACACACCAAATAAAATAGTTAAGGGGAAAATGAGAAAAAGGATTTTTTTTTAATCAATTATACTTTTAAATTATTTTCTTCACAGGATTTATTAGAACAAGAAGAAAACCCCCTAAAGTTCTGAAGAAATATTAACATAACATGCCTGTAACTCATGCTGTGTTTAATGAGAGGTGCTGTTTTTCCTGCCATGGGGGCCATAGCCCAATGAGTGATGGCTCTGAAAAGGGTCACATACATATTCATCAAATTCGACATGCACATGTAAACTGGTTTTAATAGGCCATGACAGCAGAAGTTGTGTCGGGCAAATAGCTGCACATGTGCTCCTTCCCTCAACTGGCATATTTAGCCATTAACGCTCTGGTATCCATGGATGAAATATTAGCTTGTTAACTTATGACCATCAGTTGTTGTTGATTCTCAGTGGCAACTGAGGGAAGAGATCCTCTTAGCTACTTTATTAGGGGTGAAGCTTGAACTTCAAGATGCTCATTTAACTTTAATGGTGCCATTAATACCATTCTGCTCCCTGAAACTGGAGTCCAGAAGATGAGTGCAAAATGTTCTAACCAAAATGGATATTGCACCCAGTCCAAAATGAAGATGACTCTGTGGCTGCTACTGTGTCACTCTCACAGGTGGCATGGGTTTAAGACTTTTTCTTAATATATTTCAGTGTAAGATTCATTTTCTGTAAGTGTCAACCAGTTTGAAGGTTGTTGAGGCATGTGTGGTTGGTTAAGCAGACATGAGTTGCAAATAGAAACTCTTCTAATACTTTCTCCTTGGCTTATCTGATGAATATGTCAAGATCAAGAGTAAATTAAATTATCATGAAGTAACTAAAACTACAATTGATTCTTAAAAATACCATCAAGTAATAAAGTGAGATGTTTACATCTTGTAGAGGCTACCATACAAGAAAAGGACCCCAAAGCCCATTAAGACACTCAGGCCCCAACTTGGAGTTGATAGATCATTTTATTGTAACCATCTGGAGGCCTCTAGCTATCTCAGCCATCAACCTCTGGATACCTGTATTTGGTTAAACACAAGTATCTTTAATGCACCATGGACATTTGTCCTCATCCCTCAGTCAAGTTCCTTCTTGGATTGAATTGGTGTTCTACTTTCTATAAAACAAACAGCTATGGATTTTCATTGCCTCAAGATTTGGTCTAACCTGAGTGATTTGGGATGTGGTTGTCTTTAAGTAACATGTTGAGGAGGAGTTTTCATAGCCTGAAATGTAGTCTATCATTCATAATCACTTTTTATTATCCCTATCTGTCCCCCTCATCCCCATCTTTTCCTGTCTCTTCTCCAAATCAATGATTGATCTTTGGAAAACAATTTTCTGCCCAGTATTACCCAAAAAGTCCTAGATCTTTACCAGCTTAAAATAGGATCCACTTTAGCTGCTAAGAGAGTAACCAACATAAAATTACACTATATGGTGAGAAAATATGTTCAAACAGCAGTTAGTTGAATAAATTCATTAGCTGTTTAGCTCTTCTTCGTGAATATATTCTCCTGAGCACAGGAAGTATATGCACAATATCCTTCTCTTGACTTACCCGTAATCAGTTGTGAATGGATCCAACTCTATGAGCTTTGTACAGGCAACAGTTTTCTCAAAAAAAAAAAAAAAAAGTATCGGGTATTGTACTTTCCAAGGTAGACATGACAAATCTATTCTTGGATTCTTGGATTTTTGAAAGGGATGTATTCGTCTTCATTCTCAGACTTGGTATCTTGGGATAAGGTGATTTAGGGGAGAATATGATTACTATGGGTCAACTCTTCATTGCAATATTAGAGGGCTCAAATTTATTTGACTACTGCATTACAATACAGTGATTTTAATGCCCCATATCCCATACATTGAGGAATTGTTACTGATTTCACACGTTTTTTGATGGTCTCAGTTGGAAAGATTATCTCCATGTGTATAGGTGATGTGATGTGTGTTCATTATTTTTCCAGTTCTGGCTTAGGCTCCTTAGTCCGCTGTTGCCAAGGAACACAGGATGATTTGCTTGATTTCTGCTTTTTTTGGGGGAAAAAAAAGACCTCCATTTCTAACTATTCTAATTACATTTCAGTGCAATTAAGAAACTCATCCCTAGAAAGCAATGTTGCTTTCGATGACCAGTGAGCTGAGGAAGTGGAGGGCCAGCTCGTCTTTGGCACTGCTGCCCATCACGAAGAGTCAGAAATGACTGGTTGCACTTGGCTGATTCTGAAAAATGCCATCTGGTATAGATTTCCTTTCAACTCATTGGGAGGAATTCAGGATCATGGGCAATAATTGAAAGCTGTTGTCTTTCGGGTGGTATTTTATTTAGCTCTTTTTTTTCTAGTTAGCTTCTGGGAACCAGGCTGTCTGTGCTAACACACATCTACTTATTCTACCTGTATTCACAGTCCTGACAAATGCCCCTAAAGCGAAGAGTGCACACCCATAAATAATGTGTGGTTTGCATTTATTCTACTCCAAAGTGCTGTAAACATCAAGGCCTACTTATCAGAGGTGTATGCCTGGTAACAGAGGGTCATTGAGAACTAGAACCAAATGAATTGAAGTAAGCAGAATGAATGGCGATGCTGGTCATAACTGAGCGCTGGGTCTGAATTGAGGCCACTCAAAGTAGATCACATATGACTTTAATCCACCGCTCTACCCAGCTTTCCTGGGGGGATAAATCTGTCTCCAGTTTTTATTTACATGTTATCATTTTACCGTATGTCACTGTCATAGTTTCAGACTTGAGTAAATCCACATTTAAATAGTGATTTGTCTCCTTTTGATAGTAAATATTCTCCTAAGTGGTGGTTAGGATTAAAGGGAATTTGTCGACAATAGGTAAAGGGGGCTATTTAGGATTAAATGAAATTATACACTCAGCCAAGAGAGCCTTCACTGGGAAGCCCAGGCCAGCAGGTGCTGGTTGTCCCACAAATTCCCCCCTTTGAAAGTACAGTGATAATTCCCTGAAAGGAGCAAAAGAAAGGGAGGGCGTGGAGAAACAACACATACAAATGTTCTCAGCTCTCCAGACTCCCTGGGAGGGGGCAAATCCTGCCTGAAACAGCCCTCAAGACGCCACCACTTAAAGGTTAGCAAAGAGTTCTTTTGAGGTGACATTTAAACCTTTAATAGCTCCCAGCCAGTTTAGGCAGGAATAATTTCCCCTCACTGGAGGCCCGGAGCCGGGCATTGCTCAGTTACCTGTCTACAGAGGATGTGAGGGTGTGGATGAAACCCAAGCAGGGTGATTTGCGCATGGGGTGGGGGTGGAGACCGCCAGTGTCTGCTGGCCTTGCCCTCCCGCCCTAATTGCACCAAAGGCTGAAAAAGCTTCAGGTTGCACATTAGGCCCTTGCTGAGATTAGTAATTATAATATCAGTTTCCCCCAAACAGGGCTGACAGAATGGCTGGGGCAGCAGAGGTGACTCAAAGTTTAGTAAGTCTTGGGGAAAGTTTACTGGCTCCTGCTGTTTTCTGGCTCACAAATTTGGCCTTTCTACTACCCAGCACTGGCCACAAACAGTAGGAATCCTTTTCAATCACTATTAGCAACACTTCATTTCTGTCATATTTGACCCCTGGCAAACTGCAACTCAGCGAAGAACATTCTTTCCAGAAAGGAACCAGACATCATTCAGCTAGAGACGATTTACTGTGGGACATGGAGCTGATTTGCTTTTGTTGTCCCCCTGGAGCTAGTCAGCCTGTTAAAATGAATTGTCTCTTTGCACAGCAGTTCTTGTGGAAGGGTCTTTCCTGAGAGACAGAGAAAGGGGTGCAGGCCAGCACTGGACCTTCCTGATTTGACATCCTGCCTCCTTGCTCTGAGCCAGGGTCTTTGGAGAGTCTTGTCTGTTTAAGTATAATATTTTGTAGCTTTCCTTGAAAGCAAGGCATGGATTACAGAGTTTAGAATGGCCACTTTCTCCTCCATGTCAGGGCCCCCATCGTGGCTCCCTCTGGTCTTTGCTCACACTTAATTTGCCTAAATGTGAAGGGAGAAAGAAAAAAAAAAAGAACCCAAACACTAGTCATCTGAAGGCTGAAGGCACGTGCTCCCCACCCTTCCTTTACACACTGCAGGAGAAAGCATGGGAGACTTCTGGACTATTGTTTCCTTCCCACCCACTTGTCTATCATGGGAATTCCTAAGCAGTGCTAAGAGGACTGTGACTCAAGTCACCGTTACAGCCCTTGGGTATCTTTCATTGTTAATAATGCTCATCTTATTGGGAGAAAAGGAGTTACTGTTTCATGGTAAGAGTTTTCTGGGGAATGATGAAAAAGTTTTGGGTGGTGATGGTGGTGATGGTTCTATAACATTGTAAATCTACTTAATGATACTGAACTGGACACTTAACAGATAACAGAAATAGTATGTTTTGTATATTTACCACATTAAGACATTAATCTAATTTTTAAATAATATCAATTCAGAGCACACACAGCTGAGATGTCTGACCTGTGCTCTCTCTCTTAGCATCTTATCCTAAGATGAAAGGTCTCCAAGTAGACCAACCATGGTGAGGAGTGTTGAGTCCAGCACCAGAGTTCCAATCCTACCCCACTTCAGATAGAACTGGAAGCAGAGGTGGGTTAGTGAGAGTTAAAGCACATGTGACCAGGCAGAAACTTGAATGACCCACTAAACACATCAATTTATGGGTGTGAGATACTCAGATGGTTTGTTGGGCTGCAAATTAGGAACAAGATGGGTTCAGGTAAAAATGATGGGAACTGTCTTCTCACAATTACCCATACACATTTCAAGAGGCAGAAGATATGGAATTCCAGAAAACCACACATATTTGGGGGAAAATAGGGGTCATTCTCCAGAGGCTTTGATCTGTTAGCTGGCATTTCACAGAAGGCGGCCAGACTGTGTTGATTCGACAACAGCAGTACAAGCTGGGACCAATTAATTTACACGGCTTCTTGTGGGAAAGGCAGCAAGGCCTGATGTGTCCATCGCTAGCCTTAACAAAAGTAACTGTGAAGTGTTAAAATAGTTTATAAATTTGTAAAATCGACGAGCGATTTGATCTTTTGTAGCCATCAACACCCATTGAATAAGTATTTGTGAATTGCACTGGTCAGTCTTTGTGACTCTGCATCACAGGGAGAGTATAAAATTTGAAATCCACATCATAATATTTTTCCACATAAGAATCTAAGCACTGGGGTTATTTTAGGCCATAAACTTTCATTGATTCTAGAGTCAATCATTACTGTCTTGGTTTCATGGGTATGGTTGGGCACTAGCTTAGACCTTCTAGGAGAGTTGTTAATTGTTTGAAACTCATCACCTGGAGCTATAAACATGATTTAAAAAGGTTGCCGCATCTGAGCAAAGCTTTCCATGACCGCTTCAGTTTAGACTTCATTCTTTTTCTCTCTTCCAACATTTGTTGGGTTTTGGCCATTCATTGGCAATTAATCTGCTGAATCCAGGGAACATTCTGAGGTAGCCATAGAACATATTGGAGAGAGACAATCTGGGTTACTCAAGGCAGCAGTGAGTTTAAAGGTCATACCTAGAAACCATAACCCCTCAAGCTCCACTGTTCCAAGAGTTCAAGAAATTAGGGGCGCCTGGGTGGCACAGCGGTTAAGCGTCTGCCTTCGGCTCAGGGCGCGATCCCAGCATTCTGGGATGGAGCCCCACATCAGGCTCTTCCACTATGAGCCTGCTTCTTCCTCTCCCACTCCCCCTGCTTGTTCCCTCTCTCGCTGGCTGTCTCTATCTCTGTCAAATAAATAAATAAAATCTTTAAAAAAAAAAAAAAGGAGAAGAATCTCTCTCCTGTATCAGCAAACTAATTATTCATTTCCCATAACCCAAATGCAACTGGAAAGGAAGCTAGACTGGACTCTCCCTGCCTCAGTCTTCACTGAGATATATATTAGAGAAGATAGAAAAGATTAGACAGAAAAGTCAGAGGTATACCCCAACTCATGTGCAGACTTATAAAGAGAATGACCCCAGAAACTGCTGTAGGACTTTGACCCTTCAGAGTTAAAAGGGAACACAGGTAAAAGAGAATTTTTGTGAAGAAAGAGGTGGGGAGGATTTTTTTTTAAAGGATTTTCCTGTGTTGTCATTTCTCCCTTCTCCATGGATGAGGGAATTGGGATGTTCCTATTACAAACCAAATGGTTGGGGGAGTGGTGGGGGAGGGAGGAGGATGTGTAGGAAACTACTTAGAGTTTGGCCTGCATCCCCTGACTAGTGCCTAATTCTTGGGGTAGTGAACTCAGGGTCTGACTCCAACCTCAGGAACCTAGAATGCTGGGGAAGCCTGGCTGCCTGTTTTGATGGTAAAAGAGAAGAGAGTAGCCCACACACCCTGAGTTGGCAGGACAAGATGCGAGGGTGTTTCCCATGGATCATATGAGGGATGCATGGGAGGGAAGGTTGGTGTTATGGCAAGAAAGTGCCCCCAAGGGAAAGAATCAGTTTAACAATCTTCCGGGTCCAGAAGGCATGATGCTTCCTAACTGAGTGATATCTCTCTTATCCCCATACCTCTCCTCATTCTCTGTCACCCCCACCTTCAACCCTTGGATGGAGAGAAAAACCACAGTTGGAGAATGGGGGAAGGTGAGCTGTGGCAGGACAGACAGCAGAGAGACAAACTGTCCCCACACTGCCTTTCCACTGCTGCTTTCAGTCTTAGGCAGGTAGAAGCCAGAGTTGAAAAGCAGTTTAAAGCTAAGTCAAGGGGGGCCTGGGTGGCTCAGTCCATTAAGTGTCTGCCTTCAGCACAGGTCATGATCTCAGGGTCCTGGGATCCAGCCCTGCATCAGGCCCCCTGCTCAGCAGGGAGTCTGCTACTCCCTCTCCCTCTCCCCCTCTCCCCACTCATGCTCCCTCTCTCTCTCTCTTTTTCTCTCTCTCTCAAATAAATAAAGTCTTTAAAAAAATAAGCTAAGTCAAGCTTTAGAGTTTGGATGGAATTCCATCTTTTAGTTACTTTGTGACTTGATTCTGTTGACTTAATGACTTGAAGTGACCCAAGGAGTCTTTATTATTAGAGGGTGACCAGAATTGTTACAGGTGGATCGAATTTTTATCCAGGGTAGAGAAAGTGAAATAAAATTTAATAGAAACTGCCATTCCATTTCAATATGCCAGTTGCTCTACCAACGGCAGGACTGTTAACAAAGATACCCTCCCTAATGAGGACGGTAGGGTCTAAGAAGCTAAAGCAGGGTATGATAGAAAAGGGGAAAGAATACGTACAAATAAGAACCAAAGCATTGACCAAGCCACAAATGGCTCCAGAGAAAATGTGCAAGTCCTACAGGAAGTAGACTTAGTGTCCAGATTAGGATTCCTATACTAAGTTATAAAGTGAAATTATAAATGTCTAATTATTAATATTTATGGATAGGTCTATTTAAACATGTTTGAGTCATTTTCAAATAATTTATGCTTTTCTGAAGTGGCAGTTAAGTAATTCCATTCAACTGTTGCCAAAATAGAAATAACCTAAATGACAGCAGTTTAGCAAGTCTCCCAGTGCCAGTTAGGCTTGACCCAATAGTCAACCTGCCTGATCCAGGTAATAATGAGCACTTAGAGATGATGTCTTATACATGTGTCTCTGTTATATGCTTTGTAAGGCAATAGATCATACTTTATCCTTCAGTATTTAATAAATATTTGTTAAATAAATGAATGAATAAAATATGTAGCTAATTATATATATCATTTTGGTTCCCATCCTCCAACAAATAGAATCTTACTTTTACCCAGATTGCCCAAATAATTGCCCCGTTTTATTACCTGTCAAGTAGAACACTCGCTATAGAAATGCTGTTATTTGAAATTGATTTATTTGCCAATTGTCAACTTTGGTATATCACTCCCTGTCTTTATTAGTAAATCCCATTGAAATAAACCCAAGCCATATGAAATGAAATATAAGTAAATCTGGTAGAAATATCTTAGCTAATTCTTACATAGAAAGGAAAAATGTTACTTGGCTGTAAAAACTATAATTAAACATTTTTTATTTTGGAATTTCTGTACATTATCTAGAACTGGAGCGATAGGAAATGTAGGGAAATAATTCACATTTACAAAGGTGACAAAGTCACAATCAGGAGATCAGTTTTTCTACTCTTTAGACTAACTAGTCTCCCAGTGGGCAGGGAAACTAGAGTACCAATTGCCCCCCATCCAACAGAACTGGTATCAGAAGATCTAGTGGCTGATTTTACATTCTTAGAGGAGGAGTAATGTTTATACTCTATTTGGCTTTCCCTGGTGGGGTCTTTCTTATATAGATAACCCAACATCTATCTTTTTCCAGAATAGGCCTTTCCAGAAACTAAAGTTAAAGTGAAGAACGAAAACTGCGAAGTGTCCTTCCTGGAAAATCCTTTTAGTGTCAGAGAATTGTTTTTCTCTCTTGATCTTTCTCCATTGTACCATTATGGTTTTGTCAAAAGCAACACTGGCTAGAAACTGTAAGAATCTCCATTAGCAACACTTTCTTTCCACCAAGCTTGACCACAGCAGGCTGCAGCCCCACACCCAACATTCCTTTCAGAAAGCAACCCAACATTCAACTACCACAGATTTATGGTGGAAAAATGACATTTTTAAGGACCTTTGAAAATGTTAAAAATGAACATGTCTTTGCTATTATTTTCCACAGCACGAATTTAAATTTATAAATACTATTTCTAATAAATTTGGGAACCGCCCACAGAACTAGAGGGAAAAGAAGACTCACATGAACATTCTTCAGTTATCATTATATATCACAACTGCCTTTCCACATTTAATCCTTACCACAAGAATTGTTCACACACTTTTGTTTTAAATTCCCCAGATTCTGTTGCCATCCTATGGCTGAGAGCTAACATTTCTGTCCAGAATAGAAGGCTCTTTGTCTTCCTCAGAGCAATTTTTGTTGCTATGTTGTTGAGTGTAGATGGTGTTTTGATTGGTTATTGAAAGCCAAGAAATATGTTTTAAAGCAATTTGTTTCTTAGAACATTTTGTCCATCTCATTACAGTCATGTCTATTAATGCTCTATTTGCAATACTTAGAAAGATAATTTGTATTCTATTAGTACCTTTATCCATTTCAACCCTCTATTACCAATGTAGGTCAAACATTTGGCACTTAAAATGTTTAGCACTTAAAATTCCAGATAGAATAGTGATAACGTGACTTACACACAGACATTTTTTTCGAAAAGAACTAAAAGGAAAAGGGAAAACTTTAAAGTTTCAGCAGCACTTCATAGACATGAAATTGATCCCCAACCCAAACAACTCTATGCTCCATTATCATAGAGTAAATTTCGAGCTATTTAGGTAGAACATAAAGTTCAGGGAGTCATGTGACCACAACCTCCAAGAGCAAGTAAATGCATCAGGGGTCAAAGGGCACAGAGCTGAGAGAAACATCTGGATTCCATCTTTTGAACTTTTAATGGAAACACTGATCACTTGGTGCACATCTGGGGGTTTTGTCAAGAAGGAAAGTTTTTTTTGTTTTGTTTTGTTTTTTTTTAATGGGAGGCTTGCTCTAGTTTACTATCCTTCATTTGTGTTGGATATGAATCTCTTCATATAATGTTAGTTTAATTTTTGAGCAATCTTAGAATATTACTAAAATTATGTTGCTAGATTATTGCTTTAATGAAGTAGAGCTTTGCTTTTTCAGTTTCTTTCAAGTTTTGCTTTAAAAGGAGTATCCCAGGAAGAAGTTAGGGGACCCACCTAGCTACATAGACAAGACTACACTTTCCCTGGGGAAGCCATTCTTATCACTCAGCAAGGAGAATCATTTTTAAAATCACGAAACAATAACCAAGGAAAAGGGCTATAGCATTTGGCCAAGCTGGCTCACTGCCTACACCCCAAATTAACTCCCTGAGACATCTGCATATGAAAAATGTCACCGCAAAGCCTTGAAGGGCCTTTATAGCAAATGACCTAGCTTTTACCATAGTTTTCCTGGCTGAAAAATGTGTCTCATGCACAAATGAAAATAATGCAAATCTCTTTGCAGGAGACTTGTACGGTATAGCTTCAGATCTACTACTAATTGGGACACTGTGAGCAAGTCACAAATTCTTAGACACATGTTTTCTCATTTGTAAAATGACTAGACTAGTTTTTTAGACTAGTTTGTGTTCGGCAATGATATTTTATATGTGTTGATCACTGTCCCAGATATAGCACTAAAAATAATCTTTAATAATCTTTAAAGTCTCGATTGTTTACAGTGTACTTTTCAATTTCTGCAGCACACTCATGTGTCTGTCTTCTCTTTACCTTGTGAGGTGGGTGTGGCTATTATTCTCCCCATTTTGAAATGAGGTTACCAAGGCTCAGAGAGGTCAAGTTCTTCCTTAGTGACCACAGAAAGGCTGTACATTTTCTCCCAGCAAAGTAATCTTTCCTGAACATCATTCCCTGTCATTAACTCTGTGAAAATGAAGCTCCTCAATTAGCAAGATCCATACCACAAAAAAAACCTGATCAATGACATGTATGATAAAACAGGGACACCTTCCCAAGATTCAGAGCAAAGGGAGCAGTTGCTACTCCTTAAGAAGGAACTGGACAAATCAACAAGAGTAATAATCAAGCTGTAATGGGACACTTTTCTAAGTGTCAAAAGAAAAGGAAAAGGCCAAGTTTTCAGATAAAAAAGGCATACCAGGTAACAGTAAAAAACATGAACAAATAAACATCTAAACATGACGTGGATTTTTTTCTTTCATTTCTGAAGTAAAGAAAAAATCCTATATATTTACAGGTATCAAAATACAAGAATATAAAAATAGGGGTCAGGAACTCAGGGTTTGGTATTAACATCACTCTGCCACTTTCTCCTAAATTCTTCAACTTTGCTCAGTCTCATTTTCTCATCGATACAATGAGAATAACAATTAATAGATTTGTTGGCAGGATTAAATGATAGCATCTCTGTATAGAAATACATATATGTGGAGTTCTTGATACACAGTAAAAATTACTATTGTTACTACTATCACAAAGAAACGAAAGTCATATTGAGCTCCAACCTCACAAGAATACTGAATTCTAGAAGATAAAAGTTTAGGTGATTCAATACACCTGTCATAACCATGCTACTTTTCAAATATATAAGTGTCCAAAAAGCATAACATTAATATACCTTACTTCAAAAAAAAAAATTTAAACTATCCTAGCCAACAGAAATATGGATTAAAATACAGAACTTAAAAATGGCTAAGGAGTATTGTACAAGGACTTGTGTGGAATAACAAATCTATTTAAACACATATCGTCTAATTTGTGTAGGTGGTGTATATGTTCACAAAAGTTAATTTAAATGTTCTAAATTATTTTTGAAATGTAAGATAGAAATACAGAAAATTATTTAATAATAATAAGCTAGATCTAAGTCCAGATATCCCAACAAATATTTCCATATGAGAAGAGAAGGCATTGTAAGAATTAAGATTCTAGTACATGCCTTATCTTAATAAATGGAAGTCTATAGACTTTTTTCTTATTGTAAATAAATTTATTGTTTGAGGATAAATTAAGTAAGAACTTAAGGATTACTACTAGTACAGTAAAAAAAACAAGGCATATAACATCATTAGAAAAAAATTTAAAATTATGGGAAATACAGATCAAAGGGCAAAAAAAAGAACAAACACGTCAAGACAATAAATGTAAATTAATGTCTCCTAATTTTTAAATTCTTCAAATGAATCAAAAGATGATATTCAGCTTTATTCTGAACATAAAAGAAATGCCAAAGCCAAAACTGTACAGAAAAGTTATAAGTAAAATGGCCAAACTATATTTTTAAAAGCATCAAAAAGAAAAATAAATGCACACAACATATACACATATAAATAAATATATGTATATTCTTACCAAAATACTGTCAAATAACTGTTAAATACTGTCAAGAAAATGTCAAATAGGACAAAGAGGAGGTATTTAATCTATGGAGAGAAATCTATTATTAATATGTAAAATTCCAAAAATATCGTCAATAATACACCATTCATTGGTAAATAAGATATGTTAGAAAGATTTCAACACATCTCTCTGTTGTGGACAGGAAGACAGCTAGAGTTAATTAGAGACATAGAAGATTCAGTAGTAGAATTTGAAAGTATTAATAGATACATGTATATCTATCTTATAAAACAGAGTATATCGTTTTCAAGCACTAATAAAACTGACGGAAATTAATCAGTTATTGACCATAATGAAACCGGTTGGTATTGATTGCAATGAAACGTCAACAAATTCTAAAAAGACAGAAAATAGTTCATTTACATTCTATCACCATAATGCAACAAAACTAGCAATTAATAGCAAAAGTACAAATAAACCTTTGAGCAATTAAAATGTATGAACACTTGTTAAAATAACTTGTTAAAATAAAAGAGAAATCAGAATTGCAGTTACAGAATATTAAATTTAAAAGCAACAATAATGAGAATATTGTAACACAAAACTCAAGGACTGTGACCAAAAGTTACTCAGACACAAATTTATTATTTTGAATGTTTTCATTATTAAATAAAGTCAAAGAATAAAATACATGAACAAATCATTAAACTCAATAACATAAAAACTAAGTACAATAAAGTACTCCTAAAAAACACAAGATAGAAATAATAGGAAGAATAAAAATTAATGAATTAGGAAAAACAGAGTATTTGATAAGTAAATCAAATGTTATCAAATAATTATCCTCAGAATATTCCCATTTGGTTTTATGGATAAATTATTCCAAATGTCCAAAGAGCATTCCAATGTTCTTTTTTCATTTATCTTTTTTTCTATTTTCCAGGTTACATATAATTAACATGTAATAAGACACAAATAAGTAAACTGTATTTTATAAACTATTAGGAGAAAGATATCTATATCAACAGAAAAATGACAAAGAATATGAAGATGCAATTTACTGATGATAGCATTAGTAACAACAAGTAGGGATTAGTATACACTATTTGACAGATATTTCCTAAGGCACACATATATATCTTATGTTTATATAATTAAATATGTAATTATAATATATATTTATATATTATATGTAATTAAATCTCACAAAGAGCCCGATGGATTAGGTACCATTATTACTCCAATTTAAGATACATAAACTGAGGCACAGAGACATTCAGTATCGGTTTAAGTGTCTCTCATCTTCCCTACTTTCCTAGGCAATCAGTCTTTCCCTTAGCATCCCAGAGCATTTGGTAGGAACCTCAACTATCTCTAATCAACCCTTATTTGAGGACTGTTTCCTCTGCTGGACCAAGAGCAACTTTATTACATTCATTTGTATTCTTTTTTTTTTTAAGATTTTATTTATTTGACAGAGATAGAGACAGCCAGCGAGAGAGGGAACACAAGCAGGGGGCGTGGGGGGGGGGAGAAGCAGGCTTCCCGCTGAGCAGGGAGCCCGATGCGGGGCTCGATCCGGGGACGCACAGAACATTGTGTGCTTTTCTTTACCCCTCCACCCAGTGCATCTGGTTGACCTGCCACANCCTTCATCACCAGGAAGGGCCTCTGATTCCCCAGGCAGAGAGGTCAGTAAGCTTCTTGGACAAAGCGAGTGTTTATGTTTGTGAAGAGGAATGAATTGCTCCATGAACGCTCAGAATCAAGGGCTCTGGGACAAGGTGGGCAGTGACTGTTGCAGACGTTATCTCAGAAAAAGAGAAGACTAATGCTCAATGGTGAGAATTGGGCTGCTCTTGTTGTTTAGGATTCCAGAAGCACTTTTAAAGATCCAGAACTCCTACAAGAATATTTTGTTAATAGAGGAATCTTAAAATGGAATTATAAAAAATAAGAAAAAGAAAAAAAAGTTTTCTGAACCAAAAGAGCTTCAAAAGAACACCAATGATTACTTGTTACTCATTTATACATTCATCAATTGTTTGCCGAGTACCTGCTATCAGTCAAGCATGTCTAAGTCTGTGGGTCACCTCCACACCAGCACCCTTAACTGCCAGGACATTGATCAGGGTGATTGGTCTAAATGTCTCATCTTGAGATACACGACTGTAGAGGATACCTACACCAACTTCGGTTTGCAATTTTTAATGGTTAAAAGTGATCAGGTGACTTGTTCAGACATCGCAATTTGTGGAAGAATTGGAAATATATCTGTGCCCCCAAGTAACAGTGTGTGTGTGTGTGTGTGTGTGTGTGTGTGTGTGTGTGTTTTCCAGTTGCCTCAAATTTTTACAGTACATGGAGCAGAGCTCCCCATGGCTGCAGTAGAGGCTGTAAGACAAAAGCCACGGACAGGGAAAGGAAGGAAGGAATAAAGTAAAATCAGATGCAGAGTTGCAGCACCTCCCTTCTAAATGTCTCACAAACGTGCATTTAGCTCGTGTTTCTTTTTACATACTTCACCAGAAAATAGCAACTGCAAGCCTCATTCCTGATGGTAGCTTCAGGCAAGGAGGAGGCATAAAGTAAGGGAGATGCACAATAAACAAACAAGCAACAAGCCCCCTCCGCACAACGCAGACTTCAGAACCCTCACCCCAGTTGCCAGCCTCAGCAGCCCGAAGGACTTGGAGCCTGCTCCAGGTGAATGCTAATGCTTTTTTCTGAATATCAAGTGTGAGTTAGGATAAATTTATGGTCACTTAACTAAGAAAATATAGTTTCGTTCCCAAACCTAAATTTTTTTTTTCACGCTAAATTCTTTAGGAAGTCTTCTGTGATGGGGAAAGTCTTTGTTTCCACCCCATTTATCTGGTTTAATCGATTACTGACTTTGCTTTATTAGATTATTAGGAATACCCCCCCACACACATACTCTTAACAAATAACAAAACCAAAGCATATATCATGAATGGGTAGATACACTTTGCCTGATTTCCAGCTACCAGGCATCCCTCACAAATTTTCATTCTAGATTATTCCTTTAAACAGGCAAGACTTGTAAATGCTGTTTGACAGCTTCTCTTGGTAACTCAAAGGCATGTCAAGATCAAAATGTATAAGGCTAATCACACAATACGTACTTCCAACCAAAAGATACCAGAGAATGCTCCTGGTTCAGTGAGTGAGCCACCAGCCTTCTATCTCTAGAAAACCGGGGGGCATCCTTTGTACCTCTACAAGCTTGCTCCTTCAGCCAGCCCACCACCAACACTACTGATTTTACCTTCTAACAAACTCTTACATCTATCTGTTTCTCCCCCTCTCCACCATGATTACTGACATGGCTCCTAGTTGGTCTCACACCCATTCTTATTTATATCCAACCCAATCTCCCAACTGCAGTAAAACAATTATTTCCAAAATGGAAATTTGATCATATTGCTCCTCTATTTAAACACTATATAGTTTTTTGTTTTTAATAATAAATGGGTACTCTGAGGGAGTTCATCCAAATGGTGATCAGAACTTTAAAATGACACTGGTCTGGGCTCTCCAACCTAACCGGTCCTCTATGGTCTTACTACTCTTGCTTTTTCCCAGCCCCTTGAATAGGGTGTTCCCTTCTGCCAAGGGACCTTTGCACAAGCTGGCTACTCAGACTGGAAAGCTAACTCCACCTTCATTTCTTTTGGCCTTATTAAAACCTTCTTATCTTCTCACTCTTTGATTAATTATCCTTTATTTAGGGGACATCTTCTTTGACTTCCACAGATGTGATCAAGAATCCGTATCATAGGCTTTGAACATTTGATATACCTCTCTTTCATAGTTCTTGCTACAATCGTAATGATGTAAAATTTATTGTCTTATTTGAGTGATGTTGGCCTCCTTTACTACCTGAGGGAAGGGCTCATATAAGCTTTTGTTTGTCTTTATATCACTAGGGTCTTGCACTATTCCTGGTATAAGAGAGATTTCAATAAATAGTAAATGAATGAATGAATGGATGAATGAATGAATGAATGAAGTAAACAACACATTCAGGATTAGTTAATAGGCACTGTGACAAAGGTAATCCAGAATGATTCCAATAATTTTTCACCTTACCATATGTGTGTAGGCAGACAAATCCATGTTACAGAAGCAGAACTTATGAAATCAGAACATGCGGCTTCATGTAGGTGTTTCCTCTTGGTAACTCGGTGACCTTGTGCAAAGCCCTTAAGTGCCTGAGTATCAGTTTCTTCATCAATAAAACCAGGGGAAAATCTACTCACTGCGGTAATGTGAGAATTGTACGATATCTGTTTGAAAAGGCTTTGAGGACTATAAACCCCAGTAAATCTAGATTAAAAGCTGAAAGGACTGTGGAGGCCTATAGGAGACTTCAGAAAGGAAGGTGAATACAGCCTTGACTCCTCACAGAGGGCCAGTGAATTGTTCTCCAGAGTTTTCTGGCACACAGCCACATTCATCTGCTAATGTACGGGCTATGGCTGCTTTCACACTACAGCAGAGTAAGTCGTTGTGACAGAGACCATGTGGCCCACAAAATCTAAACTATTTACTGTCTGGCCCTTCACAGAAAAACTCTGCCAACTCCTGCTTTAGAATATCGTTATTATTACTGTCTCAGTGACCAGCAGTCTGTGCAGTTACATAAGCCAGAAACAAGAGGGTCAGCTTGACCCCTGCCTCTGCCTCACCCCCAGGATCTAATCCCTTCTACCTGTTACCGAGGGCCTTTGCTTGGGGCCCTCAGATTTTGTTTTCTAACCAAAAATCCTTAATCCAACACACCTTTTTACTTTTCAACAGATCATGCCATGTGGTCACACACAGTGTTGTGTTTTATTCCAACTTCTTCAGGAAGTAGAAAGAATAGAGATGATCCCCTCTGTCATACCGCCATGCCCTCCACCAGGAAGATGTGGGTCTGTGTACGACATAGATGCAAGAGGAGCCAAAACCTCATTTTCTCTGTTAGTTACTTAGTTTCTGGATGCCTCACTTTGTAAAGAAGAGAAAGTAAAAGAACACAAATTACAGAAATGTTGTGAGGATAAAATGGGTAATACAGTCAAAACAGCCCAGTGCCTGGCCCATAGTAAGCATTTATTAGGTATTACTATTATTACTATCCCTGTAATTAGGAAATCATAAAATACATAATTTTAAGTAGAATTCATGAAAATGGCCTTTTTAAATAAATAAATCATATAGGTGCTGAGTTCTAAAATGCCCCCAAGAAGAAATAGTACATATATATAGTGTGTATGTGTGTGTATATAGTATATATTTATAAGCATATAAATATATTTAATCTACAGCCTACTTTTAAAAAAGAGAATCTGAAGCATCCAATTTGTAAAGAAATAGGGTACAACAAATATATAAAGGGAGCAAAAGTAATTACAGAAAAAAATTTCTACAATAACAACTTTAACTTTACACTAAAGACTTTTAAAAAGTCCTACATTCATTTTGCTTTTACAGCTATAGAGCTTGGACACAAATTTGTCTTCAACTTACAGAAAATTTTCTGTGAATAAACCCATCTTCCAGTATCTCGTTCATTTTCTTGCTCTAGTTCTCCATAGAACTCTATAAATTTGACTTACTGTGTACTCTGCGTTTTTTATAAGACATTTCAAATCCTCTTTGGATTGAGGTAGCAGATGAGTAAATTAATTAATTTTACGCTATGAATGCATGTGAGTGATTGAACCTGATAGTGTCACTTGCTTTCTTTACCATCAAAAGTCTACCCAATGGATAGGGATGATGATTACACAACACCGTGAATGTACTTCATGCCATTGACTTGTATACTTAAAAATGGTTACATTGGTAAATTTCATGTTTGTATATTTTACTGCAATAAGAAAAGGTCTACCAGCCTTCAGGCTTAATTAAATAATACTTGGTCTATAAAACCCCATATAAATCCTCCAAGTCAGAATTAATCAGTCTTCCCTGTAGACCCAGGTGTGTGTTTGTTCTTCCATTCTAGAGCTTCTTTCACTCTCTCATATTGTAGTTATGTCCCCCTATGTCTTATCCTCCTCTAGGTTCTATGTTTCTGAAGGGCAGGCACCAATCAATCATCTCTGTATCTTTCTCCACTGCTAAGCACACACCAACTGCTTTATAAATATTTGCTGAAGGTAGCCAGAAAGGAATGGAAGAGAGTAAAGGGGCTCCAAGGTCATTAAGGACACAGCAGAAACAGTGGGGTTCCTTGGATTCCATTAGATAACACTGTCCTCATGAGATACTCCAAACAACTGCTCCGCTCTCAATTTTGCTTTCATCTGAGAAAACGAGGTGTGCTAATATACAAGCACGCCCTTCACAAATAAACTTGAGTTCTAAGAACAGAGCAGGCCAGAGAGTGACTGTGGCCCATTAGATGTCATGAGCTGTTGAAAGGGTGGTTCCAGTTCCACTCCAGCCACTGGCCATTCTGGATGTACACCCAATGTTGCCAGAGCTTCTGATTTTCTTTAAACTGGAAATTGGCTCAAAAATTTTAAAACAGTATTGCACGCCAAACAAAACATATCTTTGGGAAGCTTGTGACCTGATTCTAACCCTTCACATACTATCAAAATTCTTTCGAGAACAACTATTGTGCAAATTCCAGGAAGCAGCCTTTTGAATGAGGAGAATAATGAGTACCTAATAAAAAAGGCTATTTTTAGGGTTAAATGAGATAACATGTAAAAGTGCCTACCAAAGTATGTATTCCTGTGTGGATGCTCAATAAATATTAATTTCTTCTCTTCTTTCCTCTTCCCTGCCTTTTTAATTGAGAAAAAGGAGTTATTGAATTTACTGGAAAACATGTAGAAAGGAAAAGTTCATTATTTTGAATAAAAGATGCCACTTTTTATATCAAACACCTCACCAAGTCAGTATATTCCCCACACCAAGGCCCTTCACTGGTTTAGATCTCTGTATACTTGCTTAAACCCAGATGAGGCTGACTTGTAATTGGTAGTTGGATTTCTATATGAGAATGATATTCCAAACATGTTAAAGAATGCTTGAATGCAGATTTTTCTCTTTAATGATTTAAAACATTCTCTCATGTTTTATTTGTACCATTACCTTATTTATAAATAGTTTGTTGGACAACATGAAGTTCTGATCCAGTTTTTATCCGGATCGTGAGTTTTGCAACCAGTTCTAACAGTTGCATGCCATCTTCTAAATTCTGTGAAACAGCGACAACCCAAGTATTCCTAAGACCAGTCCTTTCCCAAGTCACTAACAACTCTCTTGTAGGTCATCAGTCATGGTCTCTGGGGCAGCATAACTGAAGAGAGATACCATTGGACTTGGAGCATACATCTCAAGCTCAAGATTATTTCTCTTTAAGATCTGGTTAAATGTGAGGGGCGCCTGGGTGGCACAGCGGTTACGCGTCTGCCTTCGGCTCAGGGCGTGATCCCGGCGTTATGGGATCGAGCCCCACATCGGGCTCCTCCACTATGAGCCTGCTTCTTCCTCTCCCACTCCCCCTGCTTGTGTTCCCTCTCTCGCTGGCTGTCTCTATCTCTGTTGAATAAATAAATAAAAAAAAAAAAATCTTTAAAAAAAAAAAAAAAAGATCTGGTTAAATGTGAACAAGTTATTTAAATCCTAAGCAATTCTTTCTCATCTGTGAAATGGAGCAGATAAGTACTAAGCTCACGATGCTATTGTGAAGGTCAAATGAGATAGTTTGCAAAATTGTCATATAAACTGCAAAGGGTTAAATCAATGCATATACTGCTTTGAGTGGAAAGGGCAGCACATAATTGGGATGGAGGCCCCAACATGGCTTTGTTGGTGGCAGTGTCTTGACATGAGGGTGAGACTCACTGTTTCATCCTCCAAGTGTCATAGGTTCCCTTGCCCTATAACTTTATCCCTTATATCTGTGCAATAAGTAGAATCAAAAGTAGAAGGGATAAATGGTGGTTAATATTATTGACAACAGCACAGTAGTGATACCATGTTTATTGGGCATTTCCTATGCTTTAGGCATAAAGCTGAGCTCTAGATGCACATCAAATCAATCTGTTAATATTTAGAACATCCCTATGTGGTAGATACTATAATCCCTAGTTTATGAATGAAGAAACCAGAGATCAGCAATGGACAGTATCTTGCCCAAGGTCATTACCTAATACATATTTGAGGCAGGAATCCAACCTCGGCAACACCAAAGCAAAACCATATCAACAGAGCAGCAGCGTGAAACACAGTGTTCCCCAGAAGACAGTTTTCCAGATAAGTGAAATGAATGCTTCGAGTGCCAAAGTGCATCACTTGTTCTGGTCCTAAAGAGTATGCCTTTGACTAAACACTCCTCTCTTACCTTAGGCTGTGTGCTGCTTATAATCTGCAAAACCAGATAACTCTCTAAGATTGGGTGTCAAGTAATTTCTGAGCAAAGAAGAACTCTTATGGGTGAAGTACATAAGATTTTGTGAATAGATGAGACCTCCATTTTGGCTTCCCTGGGGGCTATCAACTGTATCTTGGATAAGTGAATTTATCAGAGAAATGAATGCCATGTAAGTGAGGAATTGAATACTTTTAGAGACACACATCCCAAAAAGATGGCGTATGTCAGATTTCCAAATGAATCTATTCCCTCTTCCAGGTCCCCTGTAGAGACCCTCAGAGCTAGCCAACTCCACCTGCTTTCTTTACATTAGTCTTCCTTGTCTTTTTTATAAGAATAGTCAAATCATCCTTTACCCTTTTACTTCAGTTGTCATTTTCCAGCTGGAAAACAGCAAATTTGATCATTTGAACAGAAACAGCGTCTGTTGCTAACCCCTCAAGCTGGTGTGCTGGTTTCATTTCTTGCAGCCAAACATTCAGTAACATGTGTTTATATGTATATCTTTTCCTTTATATTAGTAATAAGTGGGTCATTAAGGGCTGTATAATGAGAGAATGCAGTTTTCTGGCCTGATAAGTCCCAGAGCTTCATTACCAAATTCATCTTACATGTCAGCCATTAAATAGCATGGCATTTCCTCTCTCATCCATGCGGTATCATTTAATTTCATCTAAATGGAGTTTTCTCTATGGCCATAATCATCATCATCTTCATCACCACTACCATCAAGAAGCATTTATTACCTGCTACAATGCATATGGTGCTATATTTGGTATGGTTCTACACAGCTCCATCATCATGGCTCTCACCCATCAGAGCCTACAAAGTACAAGGGTATTATTGAAAATAGCAAGATTTGAGTTCAAGTGCAGACCCCACCACTGATAGCTGGGCTATTTGGAGCACAGCATGTCCCTGCTCTGGGCCATGCCTCATCTGAAAGTAAGACAGATGAATTACATTGCCTCTGAGATCCTGTCATACTGTAATGTCAGGTCCTCTTCCAGATTTAGCTGCAGCCATTTGAAACAGGAAGAAAACCAGCAAAGGAGAGAAATGGTCTGGAACCTTAAATGGGTGGCTATATCCAGAGAACTAATTAACCTCTGGGTCTCAGATCAGAGTTGTCTGTGCCAATGTTATTTCTCTCCCTGGCCTCAGTGTGGTTTCCCTATAGTCTCAATACCTTCTGACTCCCTTATTCCACTCGCTGTTTCTGACCTTGGCTCTTTCCATTTTCTCAAACTCCTGTCCTTCTTATCCAGGTGACAGCCCACATCAGGCACTCAGTCTCTGTTCTTTTATTTCTCCTAGCCACACAAAGGAGCGTTAGCCTTGAAATGTTCTAAAAGGGAAATCCTGAGCCCCTGATTTCCTAATAGGAGGACTATCTATGTCTGCTCCCCTTAAAAACAGGTAGGGTAGAGCCCAATGAGTGTCCTGAGAACTGAGGATTGATGTTCCTCATATAGGAAATTAACCTGGGCAAAGAACTAGAGGGAATAGGAAGAAGACCTACAATGATTTCAAAGAGAATAACAGGTGAAACTCAAAGAAATGCAGAAGAATCCAGATGATCACAGAGACAGAAATAAAAGCAGAATCCTGAAAGTCATGACTGGGCTGGGCTAGATACACATAGGAACAAAGGAGATGTGGGCAATAGGAGAGAGGGGCAAGGATTTAATGGGATCCAGAGAGTTCTGTGATTTATGTCCTGAAAATGCCCATGGATCAAGAGAAGCATCACATCCCCTCCCAACCCGTGTATTAATTAGACTGAGTCAAAAGGCATAAAATCAGATAGGTAGGACTGATCCATAAGCAGTAACCAAATAACTCTTCTATCAATCATAGTTATTTATATTGGCTGTTCATGACGTTGTGTTAAGTGCTTGATATGCATATTTTCTTACGGAACCTTCCAAACTACTGTTTTTGTTTTTAGTATGGTAAAAGGCACATACCACAAAATTTACTCTTTTAATCATATTTAAGTGTACAATTCTGCAACATTAAGCACATTTACAATGTTGTGCAACCAACACTACTATCCATCTCCAGAACTTTTTTTATCACCCCAAACAGAAACTCTGTACCCATTCAATAATAACTCCCCATCCTCCCTCCAACCCCTGGCAACTACTCTTCTGCACTTTCTGTTTCTATGACCCAACTATCTTTTAAGAGTAGCCATAAAAGTGGAGTTACAGCTTGGGGCAGGGGAGGGGCAGTAGTCAAGTTTTAAAATCAACATATAAGACAAAAAAACATAGTCTACATTCTCACTGAAAATACTTAAGGAAGAAAGGTACTCTGTTAGTGATGGATATACCATCTCACAGTAAGTATGACCCTGCCAATTTTACCTCTTTCAACTGTTTATTTGAGGCCCAAAGAGAGTAGCAGCTTATATGTTTAGGATCCTATTGTACAAAAGTATGTAGTGGAAACACACTCAGATTGTTTTTTATTTTTTAATTTCTTTTCTTTTATTTTTTTCAAAGATTTTATTTATTTATTCGACAGAGATAGAGACAAGCCATCGAGAGAGGGAACACAAGCAGGGGGAGTGGGAGAGGAAGAAGCAGGCTCATAGCGGAGGAGCCTGATGTGGGGCTCTATCCCGTAACGCCGGGATCACGCCCTGAGCCGAAGGCAGACGCTTAACCGCTGTGCCACCCAGGCGCCCCTTAATTTCTTTTAATTCCAGTATAGGTAACATACAGTGTTACATTAGTTTCAGGTGTACAATATAGTGATTCCACAATTCTATGCATTTCTTAGTACTCACCACTGTAAGTGTACTCTTAATCCCCTTCACCTATTTCACCCGTCCTCCTCCCACCTCCACTCTGGTAGCTATCAGTTTGTGTTCTCTAGTCGAGAGTCTGTTTTTTGGTTTGTCTCTTTTTTCTTTGTTCATTTGTTTTGTTTTTTAAATGCCACACATGAGTGAAATCAAATGGTATTTTTTTTCTCTGACTGACTTATTACATTTAGCATTATACCCTTTAGCTCCATCATGTTGTTGCAAATGGCAAGATTTCATTCTTTTTATGGCTGGGTAATATTCCAGTGTGTGTGTTTGTGTGTGTGTGCACGCGTGTGTGTGTGTGTGTGTAGATACCTATCACATCTGGGGCGCCTGGGTGGCACAGTGGTTAAGTGTCTGCCTTTGGCTCAGGGCGTGATCCTGGCATTATGGGATCGAGCCCTGCATCAGGCTCCTCCGCTATGAGCCTGCTTCTTCCTCTCCCACTCCTCCTGCTTATGTTCCCTCTCTGGCTGGCTGTCTCTCTCTCTCTGTCAAATAAATAAATAAAATCTTTAAAAAAAAGATACCTATCACATCTTTATCCATTCATCAATCGATGGACACTTAAGCTGCTTCCATAATTTGGCTATTGCAAATAATGCTACAATAAACATAGGGGTGCATATATCTTTTTGAATTAGCATTTTCATATACTTTCGATAAATACCCAATAGTGTAATTATTGGATCATATGGTAATTCTATTTTTAATTTTTTAGGAACTTTCAAACTGTTTTTCACAGTGGTTCCACCGGTTTATTCCCACCACAGTGCAAGAGGTTTCCTTTTTCTCCACATCCTCACCAACACTTGTTTATTATGTTTTTGATTTTAGCCATTCTGACAGGTGTGAGGTGATTCCTCATTGTAATTTTGATTGGCATTTCCCTGATAATCAGTGATATTGAGCATCTTTTCATGTGTCTGTTGGTCATGTGTAGGTCTTCTTTGGAAAATATCTCCAGCCCATTTTTTCAGTTGGATTGATTATTTATTTATTTATTTATTTATTTATTTATTTATTTATTTAGGTGTTGAGTTGTATCAGTTCTTTATATACTCTGGATACTAACCCTTTATTGGATAGATCATTTGGAGATCTCTTCTCCCATTCACTAGGTTGTCTTTTTGTTTTGTTGGTTGTTTTCTTTGCTCTGCAGAAGACTTTTATTTTGATGTAGTCCCAATAGTTTATTTTTGCTTTTATATCCCTTGTTTCAGGAGACCTATCTAGAAAAATGTTGCTATGGCCAATGTCAGAAAAATTACTGCCTGTGCTTTCTTCAAGGATTTTTATGGTTTCAGGTCTCACTTTTAGGTCTTTAATCCATTTTGGTTTATTTTTGTATATGGTATAAGAAAGTGGTCCAGTTTCATTCTTTTGCATGTAGTTGCCCAGTTTTCCCAACACCATTTATCAAAAAAGACTTTTTTCCATTGCATATTCTTGCCTCCTTTGTCATAGATTAATTGACCATATACTCATGGGTTTATTTCTGGGCTCTCTATTCTGTTCCATTGATCTATGTGTCTGTTTGTGCTAGTACTACAGTGTTTTGATTACTACAACTTCGTAGTATATCTTGAAATTTAGGATTGTGGTACCTGCAGTTGTGTTCTTCTTTATCAGGATTGCTATGGCTATTCAGGGTCTTTTGTAGTTCCATACAAATTTTAGGATTACCTGTTCTGGTTCTGTGAAAGATGCTGTTGGTATTTTGATAGAGAATGCATCACATTAGGATTGTTGAGATGTTCACATCCTAAGAAGACCTCAGAAATTAAGACCAAATCAAGGAAGAACAGATTCATACCTCCAACTTCACATTTACCTGGAGAAATATTCATTGTGTGGAATGGCAGATGGAATCATTTTTGCAATTTGAATTATTTTTCTCTCCCTTTCCTCTTTAAAAAAATGCAGGGTTGGATTCTTGTATGCTGGATGTGTATGACATAATTTCTTCCTATTATTATCATCTTTATAAGGATGAGGCACAGAGAAGTTAAGGAATTTGCTCAAATTCACAAAGCTTTATAAATAATTGAACTTGTGCCTTTAAATCCTACGCAATGACTGCCAGTCAAGTGGTATTTCTTTCAAGCAAATCAGATTTTTTTCAATACTAATGTGTTTCCTTTAAAAAAAAAATCAGGAGGTGGGGGGCAGGGGCGGGTCTTTGACCAGGAAAGCTAATAAGAGGCATTTTTGAGGGTTATTCTAAAATTTTGCATCCATTTTCTCAAACTACACAATATGTAAATCTCTGGACTCTAGGGGCCAATTGTAAGTTGGTTTCAAATACCATGGAGCACATAAATCTTCCTCCTTCCCTCTTTATCCCCCACAACCCATAATCTATTCACTCTTTGACCTCCCCACAAGAAGCATGACTGCCTTAAATTTAGAGTTTTCCTTTCCATTAAACAATGCACATTTTTAACCCTAATCATATTTCAGAGATGGAGTCAATCAGCCTTCTTAGTGAACTTGCTTACTGCCTCAGGTGAGAAGCAGCCTACAAGGACATAAACTGCCAGGGAGACACCATTGATTGGAAGTTGGGAGGTAGAACTTTCAGGAATGATTTAAGAATACAGACCAGTTTTACTTATTTGAACTAGCAGGGGGGAAGGTCAGGCCAAAACCATGAAAAAAAAATCTAGATAAGGAAATATTTTTGAAGAAATATTGTTTTACAACTCCCAAATACCAATGATAATTTAAGTTTGTCTCAGAATTTATCCGTTCATCCTATTGCTGACTAAACGCTCTTAAGGACCTGCTCTGAGGAATAGATGAGACTAGTCTCTAATTAGCATAACTATTATAAATAAATGTAGGTTATTCAAATGCTTGAAAACATTTTTTTTCTAAGTAATCATGTTTACACCACTAATTTGTATTTCTTGTACAAAAGAGTATACTGAGTAAAAGTAAATTTTAGCCAAAAGTAATATAGTTTCCTCTTTGCATCATAATTAACTTTAGCCCTTTGCAGATTAGCCTTGATCCAAGTTTCAATTACTTTATGGCCAAAGTAATACAAATAAACATGATTAATTTAATAGCAAAATTCGCTTTCATAAAATAATGACTTTTTTCTGGAGGAAAATAAAAGAAAGGTGGTTCAAGCTTAGTAATGTATAAAACACACAGAATAAGTGATTAAAAAAAATAAAACTCTCCTCTCCAAAGGAAGAATAGTATCATAAACCAAAATGAGAACTATATAGGAAAGCTTAAGCATATTCACTAATTTCTCATTTGGAGAAGTCCTCTCTTTCATATAATTTATTCTATTGTCAAATGCCATGCTCCAAACGCCTATGTGATTTTCACTGATGTTCTTTGACTGTGTCAGGCTACCCAACCCCCACGCCTCCCTTTCCTTCCTAAATTTAATTAAAACCAGCATCCGTCCATACTGGAGAGAAACCCTATTTATGTAACACAAAGAAAAACAATTTCTAAAAGCTCACATTAATCATGAGCTTTAGAGAAAGTCACCATAAATAGGATGTATCTAGCCAAGCGACAAGCTCCAGCCATTTAAGAATAATATGTCTTTCCAGCCACAAGGATACAAGTGTTACTGAAGAACATAGCCCTTTTGTTCCACAAATTCCTCATTTTCATATGAAGTTACCATGATTTGCCTACCCTACTATAGAATAATGCATATTCAAAGTTGTCTCATCTACCCATTTAATCTAATGAAAGCTGAGTTTTATTTTATGGTATTGCCAGGAATAGAGGAAGGAAAATTGAGTACCTCCTATGGGTCCAGCAAAATGCTCAGCACTCTGAAGACATTCCTTCCTTCAATACTCCTGGCAGCTGCATGAAGTTGTCCAAGTCTACTGACCTGGAGCTTAAATTTTTAACCCACAGAGGTACCAGAACTTCCTACTTTCTTGCTCACAGAGATGCAAGGACATATTTAAGAACATTAGACATCTACTGTCTCCTTCTGTATTATGCACCTAACTTCTTTTGTGGTTGTTTCATTTCAGCCATTCCATAGAAGCATTTTGATCAAAAGCAATAGAAAAGTATAGAAAGATTGCCAATAATAGAAACCTCAAATGGGTGACCCACATGGAAAGAGGAGTACAGATTAATCAGGATTATCACAGAAGGTTGACTAATGAGCAAAGAGCAGAATTATTCATAATCAAAGAATTCATCTAATCACTCTGCCTCAGTTTATCCCAAATGTAAAAAGATAATAACTATACCAGCCTATACTGTCCCCCCAAAATATAAGAAGAGTTATATAATTGTCATAAACAACCATGCTTATCAAAGATAAAAGAAAACAATAAATTATTAAATTTTTACTATAAGCCAGCCACTTGTAGATGATTTTGTGTGTATTTTCTTACTTAATCTATACCACAAATGGATGAGATGGGTATTGTCATCCTCATTTTACAGATAAAGAATTTAAAGCAAAGAGAGTTTAATTCTTTGGCCAAGGTTACACAGCTAATAGAGCCAAGATTTTAATCCACATTTGTCTGATTACATTTCTCTACCTACACTTGCTCTTCCTCTCTGACCAGAGGTGGTCCTGAATAGAATGGTTATGACTATATCATCATAAGATGTGCCATGTAGAATGGATGAATTGGCCTGCATTTTGCTGCTGACTCTCACCTGTGATTCACATTTACCCTGTCTCCTGAAATGCCGTGAATATATTGTCAGCTTCTTTGACACCTCGCAAGATGTAAACTCCAAAAGGGTAGGGCTTGTCTGTTTGTTTGTTTTAAAAGATTTTATTTATTTATTTGAGAGAGAGTATGAGTGGGGGAGGGGAAGAGAGAGAGGGAGAGAAAAAAATGTCAAGCAGACTCCATGCTGAGCCTGGAACCTGATGCAGGCTTGATCCCAGGACCCTGAGATCATGACCTGAGCCGAAATCAAGAGTCTGATGCTTAACCAACTGAGCCACCTAGACACCTTATTGATTGATTGATTGATTGATCATTTTCTTTACTGATGCATCTCAAACACTGTGAACAGTGTGTGGCCTGTGGTACATGCTCAGTAAATTTTTGTTGAATGGATGTAGTGAATTAACTCCTGCTCTGACCTGAGCTCCACGATAACTGTTCTTTCTGATGACCCAGCTACATATAGGGTGGCCTTGCCCTTTCCTAGAAATGATGTGGGCTCAGACTTATAGTTATGTTTCTATGGCCTTGGAGACCAGGTAAGTGGGAAAATACCTGTGACTACTATTGCCTGGAAAATATAGAGACACCAAAGGGTGAAAATAGGGAGAAGTGCTCACTAAATTACAGAGAATCACTCTGGCTAAAGACTAGGCTGCTTGCCTTGATGTGTCCTGCCCAGACCTCATGGATTTATGGGATTTCTTCATGACCTTTCAGGGACACTGACTAGGTAGATGGGGCAGGTATGTCAGCCAGACCACTTCGCTTGCTTTCCTACTTAGTCCTGGCCAGTTCCAATCCTAAGTCCAATACTGACTCTTTCTCACTTTATTTTTGGATATATATGTCTAAGACAGGTTGTACCGTGCCAAAAGTTCTCTATTTTGCATTTCCAAAGCCTATTCCTATAGGGGCAAAGCTCCATAGGTTCCCCAGGGCAGGTCCTGAGTTGTTCTGTCATTTGTTTTTAGAGGGCCATTTTAACCCTCTCTAATTATTGAAAATCAACAGAAAGTCAGTTTCTGAATAGACAGTCTTGCAAAGTGACAAGTTCCAGAATCCCAGAATTACAGCTCACTGATTGTTGAGATTTAAACAGTTACCTGACAGACTGGGATGCCTGCTCAAGCTATATTGGACTGAAAAAAAGAGGGGAGAAGAAAATGATTTCTTGCTAGGGTTGTTTTTTCTTTTCTCCTTTGCTTTAGTGTTTTGCTCTAGAGAAGCGTAATTACCGAGAACCCCAAAACCAAAGCCTTTGATTGGCTTTGTACCTTACTCTGTGCTATAAACCAGAATCAATTGTTGCTGCTATTTCCAATAACTGTGTTAAAATTATTGAAAAGTCTCTTGTTTGATACAGGTCTAAATCATATTCGTAACTTGGTCATTACATCTGTGTTGACTTAGGTTCTTAATTTCTGAATCAGATAAGCTATTCCTCATTAGCTTCTCACTTTCTCTCTTTCTAAGCTTCCCTAAGAATTCCATCAAACTTGTTCTGAATGTTTAAGATGGTTGAGATTCCAAATTCAAGACTGTATTTGTTAATATTCATCAGGAGCCTTTGGGGACCAAGTTTATAACGGGATACAAACTTCCCCAAGTTGCATGTATATTATAGATTTACATATATAGGTTAAGGAGCCCAGATGCTGCTTTGGGTAATGTCACACACATTCTGCCTCATGTAAGCATTACATAACTAATTTGGGGTCCTAGAATACCCCAAACCTAAATTCCTTCTCTTATGACCCCTAAACCTTAACAATGACAAATTATGCCATCTTTGGAGAACAGGTAAATAACCTGAATGAACCCTGAACCTCCCTGAGCCTTCCCTACAACTTAGCCCCTTGTTTCTGATTCTAGCCAGCCCCTTATTGATCTGTAATCCTCCTCCCAGCCATCAGCCAGCCAACCACAAAGTCCCAAACCTGCCAGGCATGAAATTCCTCCTATCTGTCCTATGAGAGGGACCCTTATCACTTTTTTCAGTCATACACCTTGTATTTGATTATCCCACATTTATCAGTTCACCAAACATGCATGGGTTGGTAATGAATACTGGAGGTAAAAAGATCAAAGCTATTCAAGTTCAAGAGAGGCTGATCTGGCATAGATAAACTATTCCTTAGAGTCCTTCCCAACAATGGACCACATAGACGTAACACTTTCGGTTTGGAAAGCACAATTTATAAACAAAAGCATGCAAACAACTCGTGCTTAGCATTGAGCTTGTCACACAATTGAGCACCGATTGTGTGTGCTCAATAAATGCTCAATTCATGAATTTATGAATGTCAAAACGTTTGACCAATTTTACAGCCCACTAGGACCAAAGTACATGTTATATTTGCCCAAAGAACTGGTCTCCCAAGTTTTTGATTAGACCCTTAACCCATACATTATTTGAGCATGCAGCTCTGTGTATGACTGTACGTGATATATGTCATGTTCTTTGTAAAGCATATGCAGAGTAATAAAAATAGAATGGGATTTTTAAAATATATAAATAGAAGTTCTAATATTGAAGCCAATATATTAATTGTCTTAAATAGATGGGAATTTCACACCAATGGTATAGCCTTAAAATTGGAAATTTCTGGAATTTCCAAATCAGTATAAGAGAAACACACTGGAAATCTAAAGTATCAAATTGACCAAACATGTGGTAGTTCATTTTGGACTGTTTTAAAGCTAGCATTTATAGTATAAGGATACTGGAGTTCTAGAAATTTTCCTCGAACTAAATAATAAAGTAATATTGTGAAATCTTAATTTAGGAAGGACTGGGAAACTGACCATTTTCTCTACTTCTATTTGGTTCATCTCTTTAAGCCACTAATTTCTTTTAAGAAAAAGAAAAGCAGAAAATGCAAAACTTTTTTATAATTCAGTATTTTCCTAGTATAAGTCAAGCTAGTGTTTAATTTTCCTTGAAGTATGGTAGAATCCACAGATATCAGGAATACAACAAGGAAGTGAGATGTCAAAAGGTGAGGAAATTGGCACACTGTCATAAGTCAGAGGGCTGCTGACTGTCAATCAGTTCAGAAGCCAAACCTTTCAGGGGTCCATTGACCCAAATGGTTCAGAACTCTGCAAACCCTTCAAAGTCATCTGGTCCAACACCCCCTTTCTACAGATAGAAGGACCAAATTCCCAAACAGCTAATGGAAACTCTTAGTGGTAGAACTAGGACTAGAATTCACAGGGCTGATTCTCAATCTAATTCACTATGCTGCCCAAGCAGTGACTTGCTAAAAAAAATTATCTATAATTACAAATTTTTTTGAGTGGCAGACACTTTTCCAAATGCCTCATGAATTTGAGTTTAATTATCCCAACAACTCTGTTTGGTTATATTATTTTTTCCTTTGCAGTGAGTATTTCCTTATTTTATTTTTTCTGCTTTATTGAGGTATAATTGACAAATAAGATTGTACAATATTTAAAATGTACAACATGATGATGGGGTATGTGTACACATTCTGGAAGGATTCCTGACATTGAGTTAATTAACATATCCATCAAATTAGATATTATTATCCCCTCTTATAGAGATAACGAAACTTAGGAATGGAGAGGTTAAGTAATTTGTCTAACAATGAAAGAGCCTGTATATTTACTACTTATCTCATCACTTCACTCTCAGAGAAAGAAAGAAAAAATTCCAAATTATGACCAAGTCAAAATAATATAAAACTGGGTTATCAGAATAGCTGTTTTCATTGGCGAAGATATTACAGTTTCTGCTACTCCTTTCTGACCAAGTTCTGACGGTATCTGAATAATTTCATTCTTCAGTTATTCAGCAAGCATTTCCGGAGGCCTTTGTGTGCAGTGACTGTGCCAGGAGCTGAGGACTCAGAGTGGAGGGGTCAGTCAGATGTGCTCCGAAGGAGTCCTCCTTTGGGGGCAGAAGCTGAAAAAGACATCATCACCACCAGGGTGCTCAGGCACCCTAGGGAATCACAAGCCCAGGGCGGTGGAGCGCTGCATGGGCTGAGCTGGCTCTGTTATGTTGAACTAGGAGTCCAGAGCAAACTAGTACCATCAACAATAGTAAGGCCCTTTCCCTCCTCACCACTGCCTGAGAAACTATATCGGTACTGGAGCAGGCACAGGTAAAATGTCAGTATCTCCACAGATGTTCAGACAGACATCTACTTACCACCATCATAGTCTCCTCTAAAAAAAACAAAAGAGCAGGGCTTCCTCTGGTGGGAGCAAAATTACCTCTGATCTCCTCTGTCTGATAGCAAGGGTTTGGGATTATCTTATATACAAAGAAATCTTCCACTTGCCGATCAGTGCCAGAAATTCTATCCTTAGTTTTTACCTATTAACCTTAAGGCTTGGTATAAATATTTGAGGTAAGGTGAGGGTTTGAGGGTTCCCTTTCCTTTCTTTTTTTTTTTAAAGATTTTATTTATTTATTTGACAGAGATAGAGACAGCAAGTGAGAGAGGGAACACAAGCATGGGGAGTGGGAGAGGAAGGAGCAGGCCCATAGCTGAGGAGCCTGATGTGGGGCTCGATCCCATAACACCGGGATCACGCCCCGAGCCAAAGGCAGACGCTTAACCACTGTGCCACCCAGGCACCCCAAGCATTCCCTTTTCAACTATTCATTTATTCCTTAATTTGAATTTAACAAGTGTGAAACTATTTCACAGAAGGATGTTAGCTTTACCTTGGTCCCCAGGAGCCTGGAGTGAGAAGAAAGTGGGGACATAAATATAGGGAACAGAGAAAATTAGACACCAGTGACTGTCATGGCTCATGAAAAATTTGGCCCAGGATTGTTTAGAGTATCAGAGCAATGGAAGTTATCTTTATCCAGAGAAAGACAATGTAGTTCAGACAATGTCTGTCTCAGCAGAGCGCCTTTCAAAATTTGGCATCTCCAGTAGTTGGCTGTTTCTGAAGTTATTGGCTTTGGGTAATGGTTATTCTTGTTTTTCCCCTGAGACAACTACATAGGGGACCAAACAGTTTGAATATTGATTAAGGCCTTAATTATTATTCCAAACAATAATCTTATAGTTGAGATAAATGGAGAACTCATGGTGATTGAGTGACTCACCTGTCTTCAGGCTTTGAATCCAATCCTCTTCCATGGCATCAGGCTACCTTCCATAAAATCAGCCATATAACCAGCATGTTTGGCTTTGGGTGAGGTGGATACAGATCCGTAAGAAAGGGCCTTCCTTTCACTGGTTTCCTCAAGACCTGTGAAAAGGAATTAGAAGTTTCCTTTCCCTGTTGAGGATATTGAGGTCAGAGAGACTTAATATCTGTGCATGTTCACAGTGAAGCCAATAAGCAGTAGAGCTGAGAAGAATTTGAACTTGGAAGGTTATCACTAACTTAGTAATAGTTGATGCCCAGTCTACTCTGCCGTACTGCTTCTGACGGTGTCCCTTTGGTTTTCCCATCAGACATTAATTTTCCTTTCTCAATCACCTCTTTAATTAGAGTTAAATGGAATTTACTTCTTTTTTTTGTTTTATCATGATTATTCAATAGAGTTAGCTCCTGTTTTTGAGCAGCCTTGTTTAAAGCACTTATAGCTTTTTTATGTGTCCTCCTCAACATACCAAGAAGTTTAAAACTTTTTTAAAAAAATATTTTGGGGCGCCTGGGTGGCTCAGTCATTAAGCGTCTGCCTTTGGCTCAGGGCATGATCCCAGCATTCTGGGATCGAGCCCCACGTCAGGCTCATCCTCTGGGAGCCTCCTTCTTCCTCTCCCACTCCCCCTGCTTGTGTTCCCCCTCTCACTGGCTGTCTCTCTGTCAAATAAATAAATAAAATCTTTAAATATATATATATATATATATTTTTTTTTAAATGCCATTGTTACTTTCATGCTTAATGATGACCCTACTGTTGATAGTCATTCACTATGTCTGGCTGCAGCATCGACTGGAACTGCCAGTAATGAGGAAGGACATTCTTCTGAAGTATCCTGGCACATATGATGCTGAGAAAATGACTCAAGGCTCTAGGACGCTATCCATCATCACCACTTTTGAAACCAAAGTTGCAAAATCTAAGGATGACACTATCACTGAAATTCCACCACTTCCCTCCCACTGTCATGCCTGCCTGTGTGACACTATCAGCCAAGATGGATGTCACAACCTGCCTCTGATCAATAGCATAGTATAAACATGATCTTTGCTATCTAGTAGATTCGGAAAGATTAAAGAACAGCATCAAGATAACTGCACCTACTCCCTTACCTTCTGCAAATCATTCAGCGTATTAAAAGAAGGCTAACTCATCATTTATTTCAAATAAATTTCATAAGCAACCACACCAAGGATACTAAAAAACAAGGTTCCAATCTGTGATGAACACTTGTCCAAACATCTTATCATGTCAGTATGGGATAAACCCTTTCTCAGAGTTTAATGCAAAAAAATACAAAAAAATAAACTCAATTCCCTTTCCCTCAATCAACTAGAAGAGTAGTTGGAGACAGTTTTAGGTTCCCACACTGATGGCAGTGCTCGGGGACCACTGGAAGGAGGCTGAGGGAAGGAGTGTGGGCCTCCTAGCCCCCCAAAGAGAGCAGCTTCATCTATATTTATATTTGATGTTCTATGTAAAGTTTCCTTTCAAAAATGAGTATGTGGGAAAGGAGGGATGGATAGGCAGAGCACAGAGGGTTTTTAAGGGCAGCAAAACTATTCTGTATGGTACTGTAATGGTGGCTATATGTCATCATGCATTTGCCCAAACCCATAGAATGTACTACACCAAGAGGGAACTCTTATGTAAACTATAAACTTTGGGTGATAATGATGTGTCAACACAGGTAACGAGGTAGTTTCATCAATCATGACACTGCTGGGGCAAGTTGAAAATGAGGGAGGCTAAAAGTGTGTGGGGACAGGAGGCATATGGGAAATCTCAGTATTTTCCCCTCAATTTTGCTGTGAACCTATAACTGCTCTGAAAAATAAAATCTATGGATTAAAAAAACATGAACATGAAAACTCCTAATAGCTTTGGAGTCTTCGCCCCCATAAGCAGTTAAATTGTACTTTCCTCACGCCTGAATCTCATCTTTAATGCACTTAGCACTGTCCTATATTCATGCCCCTTATGAGGAAGCAGATGTTGGGCTGGCATATGGTATCCACTCATAAATTTCTCTAACCTTTCCCTGGTGTATAAGTCACAGGCAATGATGGGTTCCGGTGACCGGCCTTCTGAGTTCTCCCCAAGGAGCTCTGGAGCACTGGTCCCATTTGTTCACCTCGGGTGGGTGAGCCAGTGCCATGGGCATCCATCCACCGACAGCAGGCCCAGATGGAGGCAGCAAGAGGCCAGCAGGCTGGATCAAGCTCTAAGAGCTGCACCCAGCATCCCACCTGGGAAAGCCAGGGCTGCAGGAGCTTTTGGTCCTCTGCAGCCTGCAGGTGGCGATTGGAGAGACTGAGCCAAAAGTTTCAGCTGTGTGGGGTACTCAGCGCTGAGTTGCACTAGAAAAGGGGGCTGAATGGCTAAATGGGAGGTACTGATTAGTAGCTCCTGATGTAAGCTTTCGCAGATTAGATTATAGAACACTCAGAGGTGTTTATGAAGGTCAAAGGAAGGGAAACCTCTGACTTAAAAATAACTGTATATTTACCCATCCTTTTTTTTCTGAGAATTGCAATGGCACAAATAGTCCGATGGCATATGATCCTGTGTATGTACATATTTTGCTTTAGCTGATTTGCTTTAGTCTTTTCTCCTGATCCACACTGCAAACAATTTGAGAATACAAACCACGTCTCCTAAAACCTCCTCTCCTTTCTAAAGTACCCAGCACAAACCTGGACACATATTATGTACTCTTAATCATTTATGGATTAAATGACAGCTTTAAGGCCACCATCATTGACTTTTCCCACATCAGCAGCAACGACTACTGATGTTACACCCTGTTGTGCTTATACAGTCATGGTAGATAACGTGCTTTCATGTGCATTGGCTAATTTGAAAGATTGTTATGCCTAGTTTACAAAAAATAACGCTGAACCATTGTTTAAATGATTTGTCTAAAGCAATAAAGATTTTGAATATAAAAGAAAGAGAATTCACATTTCCTGACTCATACCTCAGTTGTAGCTAGAGTTAGCCTGAACTTCAATTCTAGAATAAGATCGTTAATATGAATTTTAAATCTAGAATAAGATAGATGTTTTTCCTTTAAAAGGGAATTTCAGGCAACTAAGAAGTCACATTTATGTATTTTAAAGTTAGGGTGGTATTATAAGTATTCTTGAAATGATGTTCAACTCTGAACCTGGAGCCTGATCTCTGCTTCTGTGTCTCTACTCATCAAACATATCATGTGCCTCTTCCGTGCTGGAAGCTGACCCTGTGCATTCCCATGAGAAGCCTGTGGACAGCTGAGAGGTATATGCATAAATATAATAAACATGTTACATGCTAGAATAGTCTGTACAGTCTGGGAGATCATGAAGGAGGATGCTTTCATCTTTATCTGACTAACCAATGGGGAAAAGGCTTCATGAGTGAATGACCATTAGGCCAAATCTGCAAGATTTGGAGAAGGAGCATGAAATAGAATTGCAGGCAAAAGAACAATATGAGCAAGAAGCAGATCACAAAAGAGTATCACCGTTTCGATCTTCTCCCTCTTTCCCTGTCAATTCATCCTAAAATTCAATCAGTCAACAAATATTTATTGGACATTACTTCATGCCAGATATGGCCATTCCTTTATTTCCTGTCCTAATTTCTTGTTACCTCATATCTGACTACTTGTAACTGCTTTTCTGTAGTAGACCACAGCCTCTGGTCATTCAACACTGATTCAGTGAGTATCTGCTGATGTGTCCTTATCCAAGGGGCATGATATTGGGTGCCATGCAAGGTGTAAAACTGTATAAAGCAATAACCCTGCCTTCAAGGAGTTTGAATTCTTATAGGAGAGACAAGACAGGTATGAAAATAACTATAATTTATGGGATAATATGAGTGGTACATAAGAGGTGTAAAGTGAATTATAGGCACATACATAGTGTAGCAGAACTCCATTATGACATGGTTCATTAGTACATGTGTTTGGGTATATTGTAAATTAGCTCTAGACAAAAACAGAAATGCTGAGTGAATCAATTAGGAGAAGGAAGAAGGCTCCTCACCCCCACCCCCGCCCCAGCCAAATGAAGCCTAGATGGAAGAACTAAGACCCAGGTTTCAAGTTCAGAATCATCTCTAATGGCTTCATAGCTCTCCTCAAGATCCATGACAATGGGATTGTGGCAGCTGACCCTGAAGAGGGAGCTGAGATGGTAGAATCAAAATCTAGTAAGTCATTATCAAGGCATGGTCAAAGTAGTATGTGGCGTTTTCCTATAATGTAACCCATGGAAAATGGGAGGAAAACTGCAGAACCAGACCACCAGTTAGGACTAGGGAAAGTGAGGGAGTGCTGAGCTGCAGAGGACCTAGGACATTGTCAGTCAAAGTCATTCCAACACCCTCTTGCATCTCCCCTTGCATGCTCATTGCTTCGGTTACCTTCTTTACGTAACCTACACTGACTTCCTCTCTGATATATGGCTGTATAGATCTGCCTGCTCAACCCTTCCCCCTGGATATATATTTCAATATTCTCAAGGCTAGAGCCATCCTCCATCCCTCTAAACCCACTCTCTTGTGCTCTCTGTTCCATCATCCACTACTATCCAGTTGCAGAGTGAGAAACTCAAGAGGAATTCTTTTTTTAAAAAAAAATTTTTATTATATTATGTTAGTCACCATACAGTACATCCCTGGTTTTTGATGTAAAGTTCAATAATTCATTAGTTGCATATAACACCCAGTGCACCATGCAATATGTGCTCCTTACTACCCATCACCAGCCTATCCCATTCCCTCACCCCTCCCCCCAAAGCCCTCAGTTTGTTTCTCAGAGTCCATAGTCTCTCATGCTTCAAGAGGCATTCTTGTCACTGCCTTCTCCTATTCCCTTATGGCCAAACTGTCACCAAATGATGTAAATTTGCCTCTGAGTTATCTCTGATTCCATCCACTTTCTCCATCGTGTCATCACCCCTCTGGTCTAGGAAGACCGACCAACTGGTCCCTCGCAGCCATTCTGACTGTTCTTCCACAGTCTATTTCCCGCACTGCTCTCAGAGCGACCTTTGCAAGATGGATATATAGTTATGTCACTCCCCTGGTTATGACATTTCTGTTGTTTGCCATTGCTCTGAGAATAAAACCAAGATTATCAGCATGACCTCAAGAGTCTTTCTTTATCTAACTTAACCTGCCTCACTAATCTCTTTACCCATTTTTCTCCCCAAGCTTCCTGTAATCCAAGCACAGTGGCCTTCACTTGTTATCAAATATGCCATACTCCCTTCTCCTGCAGGACACTGTCTCACGCTGTCGCCTCAAGCTGGAAGGGTCACCCCCTCCCTCTTGTGGCTACTTTCCATGTCTTCACGCAGACCCATCTTTGACATTTTAGCTCAAGTCTCACTTCCCTAGAAATGCTTCCCCGACCTCTATCTTTGCTCCTCATCTTCCATCAAAGGTAGATTCTTTGAACTCATGTCTTCCCAGGACTGCATTTCTTCTTTAGCACACTACTCTCAGTTCGTAATTAAACATTTATCAATATGATTATTTAGTTACCATCTGTCTTTCTCTGCAGACTGTAATCTCTATGAGAACAAGAGTCGCATCTGCTTTTTCTTCCCATTTTATCTCCAGTGACAATCACAGTACTCTGGCATGTCGTAGGTGCCCAGTACATAAACATCAAATGAATAATTGAAGCACAAGTAAATGCAAGCCCAAGAAAGAGAAGAACAGAACTCAGGTCAGGCAGGGTGGAGTACAGATATGAATGTGTCCAGGAAAGGATGTGCAGCTACAGGCTTCTTTTAAAAGAGGTACTGGCTTTCTTCTTATACTGTCATCATCTTCTGTGATAAGCATAGTTCCAGAACGGTTATTTTCAGAGTGGACTCCTCACAGCCACATTTTATTAGACATTTCAATATATGTAATTATGCTCCATGGGTATGATTGGGTCCAAGGTTTGCTAAACCCAGGTGATGTAGAGTCATAGGTTCTGGTGTTTAACAGGGAGAATAGAAACAGTGGAGGCACATGCTGCTAGCATTCCACTTAACTATCTCTTCACCTGAACCCCTGGGATCTGAAAAGATACTTCTTTTGCAACAGCTTACTATTTTATATAAAATTGATACATGTTGACTGTATGTAATTCAAATAATAGAAACAATAATAAACAGGAAAAGGGGGGCCTGGGTGGCTCAGATGGTTAAGTGTCTGCCTTTGGTTCAGGTGTTGATCCGGGGGTCCTGGGATCGAGCCCCACATCAGGTTGTGCTCCCACTCCCACTGCTTGTGCTCTCTCTCTCTCTGTCAAATAAATAAATAAAATCTTTTAAAAAAATAATAATAATAAACGGGGGGAAAACTCACATGCCTATGGATACAACTGGTACAGTTTTGGTTAAATATCCTCCCTTAGGATATATGTAATTTTTATTGCATAAAAGAAATCATATGTTACATCAAATCATCACACTCACAAATGGAACTGATTGGTTTTAACAAAAGATATAATGGAAACAGTTACTGGCATTGTCCTGATGTCATACACCCAACGTGGCTGAGGTAACAGTATTAGCCAAACAAGAAAGCCATAGATTTTCTGATGATTCTGATTTAAACCCTCCACATAGTGCAACTTCTAAAGAGACCCAAACCCTTAAAAATGGAAACCTACTGAAGCTGTAGAAGAGATCACAGAAAGTAGGGAGATTCTGGATGTCACCAGTGACTGGCCTTCTGTTAACTCCTAGACTGGAAAACCAAGGCTCACAGAAGAATGGGAGTGGGTGGTAAGGATGATACAGACTGGAACAAAGTTCTGTGTGCATATTCAATTTGAACGTTCCCCATGATCACTGCAGAATTTCTAGGCGAGATGCTCAAAGGAAAATTAGCAATTCATTAGTGGCCAAGTTTGAAAAGTCACTATAGTCACTGTCTAATGAGGCTTTACGGTCTAAATCTCCAAGAAAGAAACAAAACATCTCCATTAGCTGGTGACAAACACCCCTGTGCAGTTCTGGAACCGAGGTTTTGTTGATTGCTGACACTTGAGAGAGGGTAGTGATTCATATTATGAAAAGAACTAGATTTTTTTTTAAAGAGATGCAACTTGGTAACTAATTTTTGTCTCTCCCTGCCAGTGTAACCGTTTGAATGTTAATTTAATTTTATAGAATATCATTTATGTAAATGTAATTAGAAGGGAAACATGATCTGGAGATGCACAGCACCAAAGAAAATTTATTACTCCAAAGGGTATTGCTCTAATCATTCAACTGCAATATTGAGTTTCCCCAGATTTAATCTAAAAGCAATAAATTACAAAAAGGCTAATGCCCTGCCCAACAACAAGCTGTCATGAACCCAAGTTTCAGGGAGGGAAACCAGAAAGAGGGAGAGGGAAAAAAGCCTGAACTTTATTTCAGCAACAGGCTATCATCAGCTTCCTATTTCCTGACATAAAACTCAGTAGAGACAGCATAGCTAGGGAAAAATAAAAAGCTTAATTTCCTAAACAAGAATAAATTGGTGGCTTCCTACCTCCTGCCACCTTTCCCTTTAGATGTCTGACCAGGGCTCTGTATTTGTTGCTGAACATAATGTTCGAAATTCAGGGCTTGGTGCTCCCCAACAACCGAGAAAGACAGGAATCCGGCCAAGATAAAACAGCCCTGTCTCTTCACCATATGGCTGGACTGTTCTTTCGCAGAGAAGAGGAAAAGACACAGCCTGATTAATGTCAAGGTCCATATTGCGTTCCATTGCGTGCCTGCGGGAAAGCCAGTTCTCCCAGGAAAACTTGCCAACACAGAGAAGCCACGCCTGTTAACAGGGAATGCCCTCCAGCCTCCACCTCTCCTCTCCATGCTGAGTGAGAGGTTGTGACTGGAAGAACTTGGGGTTATAGGTGGTCTCCCTGTAGTTCATACCTGAACTTAAACATGGCTAAGGCTACCTGGTCCTTTAATTGCCATGACGGGAAAAAAAAAATCAACAACCTGGCTCCATAAAATAAACCTTCAGTAAGATGTTTGAAAATACCATTACCTGGGATTAAATTAGGAATAAATTAGGGTTTCTGTGGTTAGGACTCAGGCTTGGGCATATTTTAAAAGTTTCCCCCATCCTGATGATTTTAATGTGCAGCCCACAATGAGAATGTCAGTTCTGGATAAAGGTTGATGACATCCAATGGAATGCCTGTGTTCAATAAGTCACCATGTCACAGGATCATTCTAGTGGATCAGGAGTTCTTGAACAGGACAAAGGTGAAGGAGAAATGTATCTAGTCATAGAGAACAGAGAGACAATTGCAGCTGGCCAGGTAGGCAGCAGTAATTATCAAGTAAAACCATATTGTTTCAATGTGAATTTAAAACTTAAAAAAAAAACACCTTATGTTGTTGTTACTAATTTCTTTATCAAACAAAGAACATCTTAAATGGCATAGCCTCTCTCATCTTTCTCAAGTCAAGGAGTTTGAGCATAGTAATTAGAATGCATTTCTGGGGGAACTGGGGAAAGTCAACTCCCAAAATAAATTCTACATTTCTTTCATTATCCAGAAACATCTTGGCTCTGTTTGTTAAGTTTAGGTTTTTCATTTTTGTTTTGTTGGTTGGTTGGTTGTTGGTACTGGAATTCCGTGTATTGCTCGGGCTATTTAATTCAGAGAAGGGTGTACTATCCAAAACAAATGAATATTTTCAGTTCAAAGATAGAACTCTATTAGTAATTCCCAATTTTTTAAAAATTTTTAAATTCCCAAGATTTTTTTTAAATTTTAGTTGTTTTGTATTTATTCTACTGTTTAGCAAAAGAAATTTAAGTAACATTTTGAACCTGTGCTTTGATGGAAATTATTCTGTAGAGTGGATTTGACTTCTAGAGTAAAATTTGACTTGACTTAAACCAATTTCATAAAGCATAGTAGAGGGGTTCTTTAGTATGGATTATAAAATTCATGAAAATAGCACATGAATAAAATTTGTCTATATATGCCCTAATTAAATAACAGGAGAAAAAATTAATTATAAGTCAAACAATTAAGCATTCAGGATGTTCATTATGTTTCTCTACCACCCCCACACTCCCCACCACAGACCCATAAGCATGCAGTTGTCTATTTGAATGGATTTGACTTTATTTTCCTCTATTCCCAAAATTAGTTTAGTGAAGACACTTTGGTAGTATTCTTTAAAAGATAAAGTATTTGTCAATGATGTTCTAAAATATTTAAACAATGGAAAAGGGCAATATATTTATGCCCACTGGGTCCAGCACTTACTTCAAAAAAGAACCAGGCCCTCATCTCCATGACTGACACAGACCGAGAATCAATAACTTTTGGCCACAGGAAAAGACACACTGGAGAGAGAGGGGGGAAAAATGCTCATTTCCAGCTGTTTCTCAAAAACTATGTTTCTGCTGATCCTGTTACTCTTTAATTGCACTTGCTAAATAAAACATGCTGATAGGCCAAACAGAATTAGATTACCCACACAAGCCAGGTAGAAGAGCATCCTTTTTCACCTGCTCTGAGGAGGCTATGCTTCAAGTGTCTTCTCCACTAGCGAGTTCCCTTTCTCTGTCTTAAGACCATTTATTATATCTCATTTCTCACTAAGCTTTTTCTTCCAAAGCAAACATCTCAAGAGTGTTAAGTGATTCATTACCGCAGCCCCCCTGTATTATACTACAAATTTAATCAGCTAATTATTTTTTTCACATTGCAGATATTTAATTATTAGCTAGTTCCTCTCTTAGGAGTCAACCAGACTACGCAGAGATGGGGTTTAGTACAACCCATCTTTTCCTTCTTGTATCAAAATGTGCTAAATAATTTCACTGAAAATCATCAAAAACAAAACAAAATAAACGGTAAAAATGGTTTTGGCAGTCATATAATAAGGCAATGTAAGAAGTTTTCAGCAGCCTGTTCAGGTTGCCACAACTCATAAGGAAGAACTTAGAGTTATTCATAGTTAGTTCCTTGGTTCCCATATCAGGTCACGGCTAAAATACAGTGTTCTCAACATCACCAACAATGACACTAACCAATGTCACCAACCAATGACCAACAAATCTATTTCCATTGAAAAACAATCCAGCAGTCACTCATTCCTAGCAAGAGTTACACATCAGATTCTCATATGAACTTGATCAAATATTCCCAATTCTTATAAATTTCTAGGTAATTATGCAGCTAAGATAAAATGAAATGCTAAGCAATTATTTAGAAAATAAAGCAACACAGACCTTCCGGTCTGGATAATATGAGCCATATTTTCAAGCCCTCCCTCTTTAATTTTCAGGTGCAGTTCTTTGTTTAGACCATCTAAACTTTGGTCTCAAACCTTCAAATCATTTAGTCCATTGAGATACAGCCTTTGCTCAATTATATATAAATTCTTGCTATCAACTTATGAAGAGGAGAAACAAATGGTAGTGGCCTAATAATAAAATATGATGAAAAATAAACCAACGACAACAATAAAACACCACATAAAAGTTAAATTGGTCCTAGAATCAAATTAGGACAATGGAGACCTAAAAGAAGATATATATGGCCCTGAAAATGGAAAACACCTGAATATTATAAATAGGCATGATTGCTGTAAATTCTTTTTAGAGTAATGAAGGATGGAGCTGAATATATCCGTGCATACATATAAACATGCAGAGAGATTCACTAAATTGCCCAAGTTTGCACAGCTAGTAAGTAATGGATCTGGGATTTGATACCAAAGAAATGCACCCACCCAAAAACCAAAAGTAGTTGAAAAGTTTGAATGGATGATCACAGAGGCTGGCATTTGGTCAGATCCTTATATAAAAGGCCAGCCAGATGAAGATCTGGGGGGATAGAACATTTTAAGTACAGGGAGCTTCAGATGGAAGAACTGAGGTGGGAAGAGGCTGGAAGTGAAGGTAAAGAGAGAAGCCAGCTGGGCTGGAGCAAGCCCCATTTATCAATGCCATTGTTGTCCACTTGCATTATAGCACCAGAGACTGGTAATGGCCACATCCTCCAGAAAGCACAGGTGACCACTTTTCATTCCAAAGGAAAGGCCTTTTGATTCTTTTGGTATTTCAATCGTTAGTGTGTAAGGTAATTACTAGCTGGCTAACATTTGAGCAGGATTGATAGATTCCATTTAGGTCAATGTGTGGCTTATGCTTTCCCACCCCAGGAAATTTGCCAAGGTCAATAGGTTATAGGGCAAATAAATGCCACGATATGTCAGAATTTTGTATTCTTCTTGCATTCCTCTGGCCTTCTTGTTTCGGTACTGGAGCCAGCCTGGAAAGCTGATGGTATAAGCCCCAGCCCTGTGCCGCACATATAAATGCTTATTAATACTCAGTGACTCAGGGTCAAGGTAATAGCAGGTATTTGGGGCATCAAAAGATTCTTCCAACATTTTATTTATTATGATAAATGAAAAATAAAATATACAAAAAACTGTGTTTATTTAATAAACTCTATTATCCCTTTTGTTGTTTTTTTTTTTACTGAATTATTTTTGATACACAAAAACCTGCAACACATTTAATGGCATACTTCTTGATGAGTTTGAAGATAAGTGTACACCCATGAAACTGTCACCGCCTACAATGCCATAAACTTAACCGTCACCTTTAAAAGTTTCCTACCTTTTATCTTTAGATAGTGTAAGTAAACTTATTGTCTTTTAAAGAAGTAGAATTAATAAAATAATGTGCATTTGGGGAAATTGGGTTGTATGGGGTTTCTGAGGATCCAAATAGTCATTTTGGTTTGTTTTTCTCTTCTACCAAGCATACACATTTTGATGCCCTATAGATATAACCATAGACCTCAAAATATGGGAAAAAAGCAAACTAGAAAATATTTTACTTCATAGTTGATCTAAGCAATATGTTCAATTCAGATACATAAGCAAGTTTATTCAAAACTATCTGCAACCTAAAACCTAAAAATTCTGCCTGGATTTCTAGAGCTCATTTTGCCTGAGCTCAAGAAGCCTATGTCTAATAAAAAGTTAACATACTTCTGAAATTCAAGTATAACTGTTAGAGTCTAATCAATCTTTGTGATGTAATGAAGATAGCCAAGTGGAATGCATTTGATCCAGGGCTAACAGTTATTTACTAAAGCTTGGGCCAAACACTGCTGTATACACTATCCAACGGCCTTCCTATAGAATAGCTATTTATTATAATTTTTTTAATTTTCATTTCTGAAAGGTTTATAATTATAAGCCCACCACTAATGATGAGGCAATATGTGATTACTTAGTAAGCTCATTTTTTATCTGATGTTAATTAATGCTCATTTATAAATTGTGGCTTAACCATAAAAATCCACTTGGTTCTTGAATTTAACCTTTTATATTCATTGAAAAACTAGGAGAATCTGCTCTAAGGCACCCAGGTAGGTCCAATGTGCTGATTTTAACATTCAAACATACAACAGAGCTATTTCTTGGTATGAACTATATGAATTCACTCCATGAGTATTATTTGGGACATGGCATCAGCATAGAGTTTGAAGGGGGAGGGGGGATAAGTATCATTCTTTTCTTTACTCTAAGTGGCAGCTCTCTGTCAAGATTTCAACATTTTTAAATGTTGACAAGCATGTACACTCTAAGATGCATTTTTTGCCTGGCTCATTATGTAAATTATATTCATGTAATGCATCACTTGGGTATTCAGGTGCAAGCCGATGGTGTCTAATACATGTCCTTCTTGTCAGGAGCGACAGCGCTATACCTTTTCAGTAAAGATAACCGATCAGGGGAAAGAAAAAATAACTGCTATTTTCAATCAGAGCTATAGAAAGTACCCTTAGTCCAGAAAAGATGTGATGCCAGGCTAAGGCTGTAAAATACATCTCTGACCTTATTATCCAGGCTCCTGTGTTAAATATAGTGGCTATAATAGAATTTGTATGCCCTAGTTTCTGACAGGTTGAATGTTGCTTAGTGATCCAGGAGTGGAAAATGGCTGTCTGCATTCAAAGGAGATCATAGATTACAGACATTTCCTGGGCATTGCAACCAGAGGATGCTGTTACAATGGCTCACAAAAAGGGAGACAGCCTCCTAATGCCTGTAATTGGAAGGGTGCTGTATTTATTATCTATTACTGTGTTATGAATAACTCCAAAACTATTTCTTTATCTCAAAACTATTTATCTGTGGGTCAGTAATCTGGATGGCTTAGCTGGTTCCTCTGCTTAGGGTGTCTCACAGACTGTGGACTAGGGGTCAGGCTGGATGGGGTTGGCTCAAGGCTCAGCAGGGGAAGGATCTCATTGTTTGCAGTAGAAACAAGTCATTAGGCTTACTTCACCAAGCCACAGGAGGAATGTGTGAATACCAGGAGGCAGGGATCATTGGGAGCCATTTTAGAAGTCTTCCTACCAAAAGAACAGGGATGTCTTAGGTACCCAAATATCCCTCGCCTATGATGACATAATTGTCACGGCCCCTGGTGAAACTTACAAGCCAGCACAATGAAATGGTAACACCTTGGATCTCTTCCTATGCCATGTTGACTGGCAGGGCATTTTAATGGTGTTATTCATGGGAAGTACTTGACAGAGTGCAAGAAGGGAACTTATTTTTCGATTCCAAATACAAGCAGAAAACCATTCTTTCTGGGAAAAAATATAGATTTTAATGTCCTTTTCCTTCATGTCTCCAATATATCCAAAGCCTCTTCCAAAAGTCCAGAAGAGAACCTAATCTTGCAGTGCAGAAGGCGGGCACAGGCGGGAAGCTGAGGGAACTAGGGAGCTGTGGCAATCTGGAGCCAACCACAGCCAGCATTGCACAGAAGCATAAGGGACAGAAGCAAAGCCTACGGTGAAAATCACTTGACAAACAGTCTTAGCTGACTCTACTCTTACCAAGGGCCTAAGCAAAGCTAGCACTTAACAATAAAGCCATGGAAACCAGGAGCAGAATTTGCCCAAGCAAGAGGCACAAATGATGTGTGATGGGAGCCATGTTTGGCAAACAAAAGGAGAACATAGAATACTTCAAGAACATTCCCTTGGCTACACTGGCTAAAGGTTAACACTGATCTTAAATGGTGGGGAACTAAAAAATGTCACTAATGTCCACTGTGTATTTGATATATTTCATAAAGAGATGGGTAGGATTTTCCTATGAATGGCCTTAGAGCTCTCTCTGGCTTGTCTGACAATGACCCAGCTGTCACTGATGGCTTCCTTCTTTGGGGGAATGTGTAAGGCTGCAATTTTCCATGGGTGCACAAGGGACTACACCCACATCGGTTCCCAAGTGACCAAACACTCTAAGATTTCCCTATCTATATTTCCTCAGAACAGCCTTAAAAATTTTGGTTCTAAGCTAAGACTTTTCAGAACAAAGCAAACCCAATATACTTATTCCTCTTCAAATCTCCTCCCACAATTGCCTTATAAAAAAAGAGATACCAGCAGGGTTGAAGTTCCTTCAAAGGAAGAGGAACCTCGCAGCGTTTCCAATGGCTTGCCTGCCTAAGCATACTGCCCTGCAGGATGAACAGAGAACTGGAGACCCCCATGTCTCCAGAAAGCTGATCCAGAAGGATCAGCCCCTGAGTTCCATCTGCACCAAGTGATGTTGCTGGTGCCCACACTGAGAAGTTTGCCCTAAATAACTATATGATCAATACAGAAAATACCATATTATTTTCATTATAGAGTCAGTCGTACTCATTTTGTTGTTGTTGTTTTCATTTTATACAGCCCAAATTTAAAGAACCAGCTACACATCATAATAGAGAAGTACATGGGCCTGTGTAGAAACTATGAGAATGAATGTTCCAGTGCCCAGAATGGACAATATCCGGTAAGTTGCACATTTCATAAAATGCCTTCGTAACCAGGTTTATTTCAGCCGGGGTGTCTTGTGTATAACGCTGAAATCTTATCATCAGTAATTTATTGTTTTACTTCTTTTTTGAGTCATTAAAACTTAAAGGTTGTCTTAGCCTGGATTCCACGAGAAGCATAATCTGAGAAAATGGTTATGTTTAAGTAGTTTATTTGGGAACATGATGCCAGGCAACCAGAGTGAAACAGGAAAGAGAGAGAGCCCATGCAAAGACATCACTATAGGTAACTGGTTGCACAGTCCTGTGGGATCATCTGAGAAGCAGAATGAAATGTATAACATGTTCTAGGGTAGGAAAGGGGACAAAAGAAGAAGGATTTACCCATTGACTCTCAGTTCCCATTGGTGAACATTTCTCCCACCCTGGAATTAATTCCTCCCACTTGTAGGTTTCACATTTTTCTGATATCAGTTGAGTTCTTAAAACCCCCATTGCAGTGATGCCAAAAAAGAAGCTTCACGTCTGCCAGAGGCAAGAGGTATCTAGCATTGGCTTGAAGCAAGGGTGTATTTACTGGAAACTGCCTGGAGCTTGTACAGAACTATTGTTTGCACCAGTAGCTAACATAGAATGTAGATGGGGCTTAGAAGATCAGAACTGGTACTTAAGAGCTCTCTACAAAGAGAGAGGCCCCTTGTGGAGAGGTCATCAAGCCTCAAAGGGTGAACAACTGAAGTGCCTAGTACCTTGTTCCTTAGTGAAAACTAAGAGCACTAAAGCTATGAGACATAAGAAATCAGCTTCTGAAGGGTGACTTTGGCTTGTTGGTGTCACTAGGTGCCATGATGAGTGTCTCATTGTAGCGGAGGGATATTCTGGGCCCCTGAGATAATTTTTAAGTTCCTTTGGTAGGACACCTTTTAAAATGGTTCCCCAAACTCCCACCTCCTGGAATCCATGACCTTGTGAAATCTCTCCTTGTTTATGGGCTGGACCTAGTGACCTGCTTCTAATGTGAAAGATGAATCATAGAACACTGAGGGCCAAAATGATTTCATTTACATTTTTTTTTTTTTTTTTTTTTTTTTTTTAGATTTGAGGTTGGTGAGGAAGGGCTGAATGAGAATATAATCTCCAGGAGGGCACAGTTTGGCCAGAGGACAGGTTTTGGTCAATCAGCATTTGTTGAATGAATATAATAGAGTGAGGGAGGGAGGAAATGAATAAATGATGATCAGGATTTAAGTCAAGGAAATACCAAACCTAATTGACTTTGAATGGTAGCAGAGTCATCAGGATTTCTCCCAATAACCGGAGTGAGAAGTTAAAAATTCCCACATGGCACTGGAAAGGTCATGGGACAATACTGAGAAAACTACTAGCCGCTTTGATAAATGCTCTGAGCCTTATTCTCTTTTTCTGTCAGAGGAGATGCTCATAATCAGGATCTTACAAAGTTGCTCAGAGAAACTATGTGACTACATAAAAGTGCTTTACAAATCCACAAAACACTGAACAATGTTTGTTACTAGCTGTCCCGCCTGCTCCAGCGGTCATCTGTGACCTGCCATCCCTCTCCTTGGAGTTAGGGCCATAGGGGGAATTCCAAAGTCCCAGGAACCATTTCTGGGTTTTCCTCACCTTTCAAATGAAATAGTTTGACTTTGCTCCTAAACCAAGGTGAAAGAAAGGTAGAAATGGAGAAAAGAACAAAGGGGAAGGAACTTGGATGGAACAAGTGTAATAACTTGCCATGAAGACTTAGGAAGATTTACACTTTGCCAAGAACAAGAATGTGATATTTTTTCATGTGGCACATTTACTGATTAATTTCTTTCTGGTGTGGTTTGAAGGGGCCTTAGAGGGAACATGAGAACCTTTAACCCAAGATCTAGAATGTCCGATATTGCTTAGGACTTCACATTCCTCTGTTGATTCCCATTGACTTAGCTCCAGGTTTGGATGTTTTTCCCTTAGTTTTCACCAAAATCATACCTGTAAGAAGGAAAACAGGCCTGGAGGATTGAAGTGCTTAAAGAGCTGTCAGTTCAGTGTCTTGGAGGGAGGCCCTGAACAGCAGTAGGAAGAAGGCAGCTCATTTTGGAGAAGTGGGAACAGAGTTGGGAATCCGAGATGGGGGGAACTGGGAAAAGGCCAGCAGTTTATGAGTCTACATCCTTCATAGGTGCTCAACTCTGAATGGTAGGATGGCGTGTGCTGTTCACTTATTGAAATACATCTGTACCACCTGGAAAGTACCTGCTACCATCTGAGGGTTTACCTCCTGCCCTGGTCACTATAGGCCCTCCCCCAAAAGTCTACCCCACGAGATAGCCCACAAGCCAGCCCTTAGAAAGTTAATGCCTGGCTCAGCATGGCGCCTCCTGGATCCTGCCCTAGGGATAGCCTGCCTTTGAACTTCTACCAGTTGCTCAAACTGCACTCTATCTGTGTGAAACCTGCCTAATATTGTTCCTGTCTCCTTGTTATCCTCTGCTTTCTCCCTACCCTAGTTCCCTCTCTCTGAATGGAGGTGCATACACAGGTGCGTGTGCATACACATGCCACATGGCACATGCATGTACACACAAAAGTCCACACACATGAATGCAGGAGTGTGTAAATGCCCACACAAACACCTATGGATACATGCACAAATACACGTGCCTGCAATAAACACATGCACAGACATACACACGCACACACATCTACACTCACTTTGCCCCAGTTTCACCACCTCCCCTCTGCTTTTGTTCTGTCAGCATCTAGCCCTTACACTGGGGCTCAACTCTTGAGCCTCACCTTCAGTATAATGATGGCAGAGGCTGCAAAGGATGACTCACTGCACTGGTGCATTTCCCCCTATGGATGCCCTTGCCGAATTACTCCAATACTCCTGGAAGTACTTAACACTTACAAACTGTTTCCTTTAATCCAAAGTATTTGTAAACCTTACTTCTCTCATATGAAAAATGATACTACTTATATCTAGCTCACACATTTGTTATGAAGAATGCATAAGGCGGTGTATGTAAAGAATTAGCACAGTGCCTGGATATACCAATTACAATAATTGGTAGCTGTTGCTATCATGGCATTTATTATTAATATTTTTGTCATTAAGTTTGTTGTGTTCTTTTTATCATTAGTTTTTTTGAGTTTTGAATTCCCATATCCCTCCAGTTAACTCATCACTGTTTCAAAATGATGTCCATAGTAAAGCACAAAAAATATAAGAAAACACTTCTCCACTACTTCTGTTTCTTCTTTTTTGCCTTAATGTAAACAGAAAAGGAGAGAGGCAAGTATGCCTAGAAGTTTGGGCAGCTGACATTCATAGAAAACCAAAATAAGCAAAGAGTCTTTAAAATATATTCCTTCACAATGTCAAATTTCAGTTAAATCTCAACTAACAATTAAAATAATTTCAAGAGTTTCACTTAAGGTGGAGGAAGATTCAAACTACAGCCTCCTTCCTGGAAGGTCACGACAGATTTTTCTTGCACCTCTTTGTGCAACACAAGGGGCATATAATATACCGATTACACTTCCAGGGAGGACATTAGGAAAGTCTAAACTACATCCGAAGTGTACTTTACTCCTAATAATTAGAACTAGATGAACAGCTAGAAAAAAAATATGAACCTGCTCAAACTGAATAGGCTCAGCTCTAACTGATGTAACGCAGTTTTCCAAAGAATAATTGATATTATATAATCGTAACTGCCAGTTTATGTCACAAAAGTGACATTTGACACTTTCCCACTAACCAGCCTAACATCATCAATTAAAACATCGCTTGTGTAATGACATTTCACCGGTCAGCTTAACATCGTAAATTACGACATCACCTCCTTTATGAAACCAGAAGATGGAAGAAAAGCAAACGGGAAGACAGTCTATTGAAAGCTAGCATTCCTCTTTGATTTGTGCTTTCAGAATCTTTTATGTTCTAGTCACGTTGCCAGGGTGATTATTAGTTAGTAAATAAATTAATTAATATATACATAATTAAATACATATTATAAAATCAGAGTGGAAGCTGTAAGAACAAAGTGTACATTTTCTAGTTTCCCTTAGTTATGGTTTGACTGAACTGTGAAATGGTTATTCTTGGAAATCCTTGGAAAATGGGAAACTGGAAAGAAAATCTTTGAGTTTGGGCTTGAATTTGGAACAGTATATTCGTGTCTCACCAAACCCATTTAAAAACAATTTATACGTCAGGAAGGCTGCATATTACCCATAGGATTTCCAAAGGCTAACTACTTGTTTTTCACCTGAGGCTCATAACCATGTGCTGTAGAAAATGTGACAGGAAATAGATCTTTTAAGATGGAAGGCCATGATCCCATAAAAGGAACATTCATTTTTGTCCGCTAATATGCTGGGTGTTAAGGCAGAAAAGAGTTTTTTCCCAAACTGTTCAGTGAGCACCTGCTAGGCCAGTTGCTGTAAGAATAAGGAAACTGAGGGGGCGCCTGTGTGGCTCAGTTGGTTAAGCATCTACCTTCTGCTCAGACCATGATCCCAGACTCCTGGGATGGAGCCCCTCCTCAGCAGGGATCCTGCTTCTCTCTCTCCCTCTGCTCCCCATCTCCCTATCCTGCTCATGCTCTCTCTCAATCTTTCTCTCTCACATAAATAAGTTAATAAAATCTTTTAACAAAAAGAATAAGGAAACCGAGTACAAGAGGAAGGGAGAAAATTGGCCTCTCCTTTAGTCCTGTGGTCTTGCCATGTTCAAGCATGAAAATGTCAGGCATGGTGCCTCATTATGATAAACAAGTGTGTGTTGCCTTCCCCATCCCCCTCCTTTTTTTTTTTTTTTTATGATTCGGTAGTAGAGGAATAAAGGGGACTTTTCAGTGTCTTAATCCATAATTTTCAAGAAAGTAATCAAGTAAACTCCTTCAAAGTCATTTATGTAATTAAATATATGAATATCATAACAATTTGTGAAAAGATTTTTTTTTCTTTTTATACCATGCAACTGAGCAGGGAAGACTGTAAAGAATAAGGTAGACATTTCTGACTTCCACTAGCATTCAATTTGGGACAACTGGTCACATATCTTCTTCCAGCCTAATCCATCATGTTAAAATAAAAAGGAAGTGTTACCAACAAAAGTGACACCAAATAGGTCTATGAATTCTCACAGTTCTACTTGGTAGTTGAGTTTTTAGTTTTTAAGCCCAGTCTTTGAATTCACTGGATTAATGGAGTTTCCTACATCAGCCAACAGTAAAACAAAGAAACAAGTGAACAAAGATAAAGGGAAAACAAGAAGTTACTTGTATTTGAATATTTTAACCACTTTGATTGCACAGAATTAACAAATTCTGCTTTATCCTGAATTTTACTAACTATGACAGGCAAGTTCAGGCCTTGATTGATACTGGGCAAAGTCCCACACTAGGCCACAAGGCATGGCTACTTGCCTTGTCTGTTGGTTGAATGCCAAAAAGTACCAAAAGTTCAGGTTTATCTTGGGATGGTTCTTGATGGATGCTTCATTCTGACAAGGGAAATTTTTAGTCGTTTTCTCAAGGCTTAAGAAGATAAAGTACATGACTTTGTGTCATAAAAGTTTTTCCTTTTATTTATTGCTTTTGAAATTTTAGTTGCATCATGAGATTTCCATTTGTTGATTTTTGAAGGAAAGGTAACCTCGAGAACATCTTTGGTTGAATAAGATAAGAATTGTCTGATATCTCTGATAAGGAGAAAAGTTACATTATTACTAATGACTGGTTGCCATTTACAATAAACACTCCTCATGTATACACACATATTTTGGGTGGGAAGGCAGAGTTATTGGCTTTGCAGAATTCATAATTTATAGAATGCTTTGGAAGTGATGTTTGAGAATTGCTTAGCCAGTTTTGATAATGAATTAATTCAAGAGCAGGCTTCAAAGTATAGTACAAATTCCAAGTTTCCAAGTAATTTTATGTAAGTTGAGGCATGTTTGGCTACATTGGAACACGAATAAATCTTTAAACGAAGTGTCACAAGGAGTGAGAGGAGTTTGAAAGGCTCCAAGTGTACTTGCTTTCTTCTTCAATGAGCAAAGCATGAACGAGATATCCAAACACTGGTACAGGGATGTGTTCATTGCCATGAAAAGAGTTTTTAAATAGCAGAATCAAATTTAAAGCAAATCCATGTAAACTGCCAGAGCATATCTTAATCATCTCTATAGGAGCTGTGATTTACTTTGTCTCATTTCTCGACCTTTTTTTCCCCCCAAATTTTTCGCTATGAATATTTATGCCTCAGCTTCATTTACTGACTGAATTTCCACTCTGTCGGAATTATGCATCCCTATAGTGCACCCAAGAAAGGTGAGCAGTTAGAGGTGAGGAAAGAGATTTCCTGACCTTTTAGAAACAGCAAGCTACAGCGGATTAAGTACAGCCTGAGCGAGGTTACTTGTGGATTGGTGGAGTGTAATTACCTCAAAATTATCTCAATGAAACAATTAGTGTGCAGTGGGTTCAGTGCCAGGTGTGTCGTTGTTCTGAACTTCTGTTGAAGCATCTCACTTCATCCCAAAATTGGGCAATGTCGAATTCTTGAGGTTGGTGCTACTGAGGGACCCCACCTATTCCTGCTGCTGAGTGCAGACTTATTTACAGCTGTGCTTGTCAAGTGAGTTGTAAATGCAGAGGTGCTAAACTTGATGTGTTGGACGGGTTCCCTTGGCAATGAAGTGTTCACTAGACAAGTTTCCCAAGCCATCAGATACGGAGACAACCACAAAGCCCACTTTCGTGACAGTCCTCAAGTGTTCAAGTGTTCAGGCTGAAGGGGCTGGACTTTGGGCTTTCAATCCCACAGCTGGTTCTTTTTAAAACTGAACTGTAGGCAAAAGGAACTCAGGCTTGAACACAGTGTAAACATGTACATTTTGGAGGTCATTTCAGTTTCCTCTTGGCATCTTTATGGAACTGCCTCAAGTGGAAGGGGCGGTGATTTCATCTCAGTTATGTTTCCGATGAAATTGAGAAGAAATTTATTTCTTAGGCTAACCTACTATCTAAACCACAAGGGTGGGTTAGTCATAGGCAGGGTGGCTGCCATGGCTATTTGTTTAAAGGAAGCATTCAATTTTTCCTTTACAGAAGCATCTAAGCAGCTATTTTTTTTAAATAGTTAAATAAGTTAAAAATATGTGAGAAATCTCTCATCTATGGAACATAAGAACCAGGAAGATCGGTAGGAGAAGAAAGGGATTAAAAAGGGGGGTAATCAGAAGGGGGAATGAACCACAAGAGACTATGGACTCTGGGAAACAAACTGAGGGCTTCAGAGGGGAGGGGGGTGGGGGACTGGGATAGGCCGGTGATGGGTATTAAGGAGGGCACGTATTGCATGGTGCCCTGGGTGTTATACGCAACTAATGAATCATCGAACTTTACATAAAAAACCAGGGATGTACTGTATGGTGACTAACATAATATAATAAAAAAAAAAACATTAAAAAAATATGTGAGAAATCACAGTCAAATGGGATTACTTTTTCACAATTGTTTTTTCTAAATCGATTACTTACTATATAGCCTAGTGTTGGTGTAGTTAGGATGAAGTGAAGGTATCAAATGAAGTTATATTTATACTTTATATGAGCAGCTATGTCTTTTCCTCAGTAGAAGGAAATAGTATTTGTCTTAAGTAGTAAATAGATGCAAGCTTATACATAAACAAGAACAACTTATTCTGCGACTTGAGTGGAAATCAAGTCATACCGAAAAAAGAAAAAAAGATCACCCAAAAGCGTGTTTGAGCGATTGTAAATGTTTAGAGTTCTTGAATAAAAAGGAACATAACATTATAAAATACATTTTTATTTGTTTTTGCTATCTGTAATAATATAGCGAGTAAAACAACCTGGATATACTATAAAGTAAACAAGACTAGGGAAGAAAAGGTTAAAATGAGCCTTATTTTATTGGGAAAGCCACTTATTAATATTCGCTAAGTACCAAGTACTGTGTTAAGCTTGCGCCTATCTTCACTAAGTCGTTTATTTTACGTGGCCGTCTTTTCAAGTGAGTCATATCATATCATCCTAGCTCTAGATGAGACCTCTCAGCCTCAGAAAAGTTAAGAAAGTGGGAAATGCCCTACAACCAAACAGTAATAAGGCTACAGTATGAACTTAGGTCCAATTCCAAAGTTACAACTTTTTACCATTTAATTTAGTGAGTAGCTTTCTTCTAACACTGGGGAATACTGACAGAGAGAAGGTTCTGTTGGCATTCATTATGGGGGTGCTATACATTTAAACCTATAACAAATACAAAGTGGAAGAAATTGATATAATTGAAGGGTTTTTCAGTAGAAGGGGATGATCATATGCTTTGAGGGAAATTGGTCACATTTATATGCTCAGTTAATCTTAATGTTAAATTTATTATCTATGAAGACTATCAGAACATGATTCAAGCATTAGTCTTATAGCAGCCTTTTCCATTTCTTCTTTTTCCTTCTTTGCTTTTACACAAGACTGCCTTAAGTGGAGGGTGCAGCTTTATTTATCTTATTTTTGTTTCTGACAAGATTTAAAGAGGATTTCTCGGGCTAAACCACTATCCAGTGAAACTCAAAGATCAATGGCATCCTGATATGCAATTACAATCTTTATATTTTTCCTTTGTTGTTAGAATAAGCCTTTGGCTTGTGTTTAAAAGTTATGATTTTTGTCACAAATTTCCCTGGGGGATGTGTGTGTGTGTGTGTGTGTGTGTGTGTGTGTAGCAAGTTGGCAGTGTGGTAGGAAGTATGTTGAACTTGAAGCAAAAAGATTCTGTTGGCCCTGGTTCATACCCTTTCAGGGGTGCTCTTTCAAGTTGGATTAGTCCCTTGGTGGATCCAGGCCTCCCTTCCCACATCTGTTGGCAGGATGATATAGAAAACTTCATTCAACCCTAAGCTTTTTCACCATTAGAAAGTTTTACTTTTGAAAATTTATTTGTGTGACTATATAATTCAAAATATTTTCTTAAAATATAACTGAAAGCCTAACTACTTAAGGTTAGACTCCTTTTTATTATGCAGAGCAATGACTATTCTTTTTATTCTTTCATGAGCTGTAATGGGATGTACTACTTAAATTCAGTGCCTATCTGAATGTGTTTTTCAGAATGATTCTTATTTAGACAAACTGACTTAGAACTATCCACTCAGCACTGTTTTCTTCTTTAACAAGCATTTTTTTTTCATTTTTTATTCTATTATGTTAGTCACCATACAGTACGTCCCTAGTTTTTTATGTAAAGTTCGATGATTCATTACTTGCGTATAACACCCAGTGCACCATGCAATACGTGCCCTCCTTAATACCCATCACCGGCCTATCCCAGTCCCCCACCCCCCTCCCCTCTGAAGCCCTCAGTTTGTTTCCTAGAGTCCATAGTCTCTCATGGTTCATTCCCCCTTCTGTTTACCATCCCTTTCTTCTTCCCTTTCTTCTCCTACCGATCTTCCTACTTCTTATGTTCCATAAATGAGTGAAACCATATGATAATTGTCTTTCTCTGCTTGACTTATTTCGCTTAGCATTATCTCCTCCAGTCCTGTCCATGTTGCTGCAAATGTTGAGAAATCGTTCTTTTCGATGGCTGAGTAATATTGCATTGTATATATGGACGACATCTTCTTTAACAAGCATTTTAAAAAATAATAAGTCCAAGGTTTTTGTAAGGTTGGCAAGCTTGCTATATTGATAGCATAAGCTACCTCATGAGGAACCAGAGCACTCGTTTTCAATATGAGATGTTGAAACCTCTTCCCCAATTCCAAACTTCTAAATGACTTCAGATTTCATTTTGTGTACACTCACTCTCTGGTGATCTCACTGAGTCTCATCTATACCATTTATAATGCTGATGATTCCCACATTTTTGTCTCTAGACCAAACTTCTCTCCTTACTTTAGACTACATCATTGACATGTAACTGTCTATTAGACCACTTTACTTGAATGCTGTTATGGGTTGAATCACCCTCCCAAAAAGCTATGTTGGAGTTCTAACCTCCAGCACCTTAGGACGTGAACATATTTGGAAGTAATCAAGTTAAAATGAGGTCCTTAGGGTGGACTCTCATCCAGTATGATTGGTGTCCTCATGAAAAGGAGAAATTTAGACACAGAGAGAGACAAACACATACAGAGAGGATAATGTGAAGATACATAGGGGGAAAACAGCCATGTGATTGGAAGGATGCACCTACAAGCCAAGGAATGCCAAGGGTTGTTGGGAAACACCAGAAGCTAGAAGAGGCAATGAAGGATTCCCTCCTAGAGTAATCACAGAAAGTAGGCCAACACCTTGATCTCAGAATTCTGGCCTCCACATCTTTGAAACAATAAATTTCTTTTATTTTAAGCCATCCAGTTGTTGGCACTTTATACAGCAGCCTTAGAAAACAAACTGATGCCTAATAAGCATCTCAAGACTAACGTGCCCCAAAGAGGGCTCCTGCCCAGCCCCCACATCCCTATCTCCTGCCACTTCTCTTCTACTCTGTCAATGGGAACTCTATTTTACCTGTTGCACAGACAAAACCCTTTGGAGTCATCCTTGATTCCTATTATCCCTTCATTCTCTACATGAAATCTTCCCTCAAAGTATAGTATCTTATAGAATCTAAGATACCATCAATTGTGAGGTACGTGATTATAGTATTCATCCCTAAGAAAGAAAGAAAAAATCTGGCAATCTTATAACACAATGGTATTGCTTAGAATTTGTATTTTATACTTATTTAAAGATCTCCAAACTTACATAGACACAATTTTTTAACCATGTATCATCCTTGTTCACATAGCACAGGAAAAATGTATATGAAAGAAATTGTTAATGGTTTCCAAAAATATTATCACCTTCAGAACCCGTTTTCTTATTTGCTTTGACTTAGAGGCACACAAGTACATGTTTGTCCACAAAACATCATTCATGGTGCCATTAAGAGTAGTAGCAATGCAGTGTTTGCTTCCTGCAGATGTTAAGCAGAAGCTGCAAAACTTCCATTGACCCGTGACTCAACTGAGGGAGAATCAAAGCTCCAAACCCGATATGTGCATGTGTGGATAAATGGCACCTACATGCCTATGCCTCCTGGCCTGTAGTAAAGTAAGAACCCATCAGTTATAAGTTGGATCCCAATTTCAGAGGTGTTAAAATGTTAAAAAAAAATCTTAGAACCAAAACATATCTATTCTCTGCCACTACCCTCCTGATTCAAGCCACCATCATCCCTTACCTGCCTGCTCCTTGCATCCTAATTATTTTCCCTACTTTTCTGCCTGCCCCTCTATAATCTGTTCTCCACAGGGCAGTTCGTGTGATTCTTTCAACTGTGAATTCAACTTCCTTGAGCCCACCAAGCATTATTGTAATCCAAGGTCTTTGTAGTTGTTGGTCCCTCTTCCTGAAATGCTCTTGTCCCAGATATCCATATGTCTCACCTCCTTACCTCTTTTAAGTCACTGCTCAAATGTTGCCTTCTCAGTGAGGATTTTCCTGGCCATCTGCTTAAAAATTGCTCCACCCATGTACTCTCTTTTCTTGCTTTAGTTTTCCCCATAGTAGTTATTATATAAATATTTAAGTATATGTTTATATATACATATACAAATATAAATATTTATTTATATGGCTATGTAATATATATTACATTATATTGCATTGTTTTCTACTCTACAAATATCCATAGATATAGAGATAGATAGATAGATAGATAGATAGATAGATAGATAGATAGACATTTATTTCTGTATTGTCTCTTTCCACCATAGACTAAGCTCCAAGAGGACAAGGATGCTGTCTGTTTTTGTTCCTCAGGCCCAAAAAAATGACTTGTGCATAAACAGTACATAGTGAACAGCTGTTAAATGAAAAATGTGATAGAAATGGGTTAAATGTAGTGAAATAAATAACAAAATAGCCATAGAACCTGAAGAGTAGGGTCAAAAACACTGGGTAACAAACACTGGGTATCTTTCCCTGGGTATAAACTCTGTTCCAACTGTGATCATGCTATAGACTCAGTGTTGGAGGAATAAATAGGATGACCATAAAAACAAACCCATCATCACCTGCTCTTCCCTGCTACGGATTGTTAGAGAAGAGAAGAACATAGAGGAAAAACAGCAATAAATGCCACTATTTCTGGATACACTGCACTTCCTACATGGTATTCACAATGAACGAGTGATGGGGTGTCAGCATTCAGAGTCCTCCCAGCCACTGGAATGTTATCAGCCCTCCAGGACATGCCAGGTGTCAACTTTTCCTTGGTCTTCCATGTTCACCTCCTTCCCCTTTTTTTTTTTTATTCCCAATGGTTACAGAATAATGCCCACTTGATTCTATTACTTCTCTGCATTTAAATCTTTTCCTTCATCAGCTCTGTACATTTCTGATGAGCTGGAACCTCATCTCCCATCTATAGAATATCTTTAACAGCCCCTATCACAGGGATATATATCCTTTTGGAGATGGATAAAGTTGCAGAGAAAAGTGGGACGTATTAACATTTAATAAGGGTGTCAGGGAGTCTTCATAGGGTGAGCCTTAGACAGGGTGTTTGGAAAGTTTACTTGCCAAAAATCTCATTGGGTTGGAGGTTAGAAGTACTAGAGAAAGTAGTGAATATCAATCAAATTGCTTTGTGGAGAGTTAAGTCTGTCCACATTTGTCTCTCATTTTAGGGAACTGAACAAGAGTAAAAGAACCTATCCTCAGTTTACTTACACACACAGGTACTTTTTAGGAGATTGTAGTTTATAGTTATGGAATGAAGCAGGCAAGTATACAATGAAATTTTATTTTTTGTTTTTGTTTTATTTATAGCTGATTGTTCATCATAGGTAGAGTTAGCTTTATCTGGATAACACTATCAACCTTAATTCTAGCTCTAGTGGACTTCCCTTTTGCCTTCAGACTATACACTTAAGAGAAATTTCCTCAAATCCTTCCTGAAAGAAGCATCTTTTGGCAGCTGCGTACCTTGAAGGCAATTTGAGTCATTGAAATGAATCTTAAGTGATGTATGCTATTTAGTTTCCATTTTCAGTTCTTTTTTTAAATCTTGCTATTCTGCCTTTTATCCAGAATAAAAATAAAATAAAAATAACCTTGAAATTTTAGAAATCATAAACAAAAAATGAAATAAAGGAGTTTTGAGAGTCTTTTTCTGGCTGGAACCTTAGTACACAATTTCATCTTTTATTAAGCAACCATATATTTACCTGATGTTCGGTGGTTGTACTGAACAGAGATCATCAATTTAAATAATTCATATGCTTATAAAGGGATTGGATGATTTGTGAGATGAAAAGACAATGTTGTTTCAATGGTTCAGCTGTGCTGTGACTGGATGCAGAATAAATGTGATCTTTGGAAAGGCAGAGTAGCCCATATAGCTACTGTTGTATTCCATTTAAAAACTTTAGAACTCAGTGTATCATCTTTGCAAGGTGGGCAGTATCACTGTTGCTCAGTTCAGGGAGCATTATTCACATTTATTGTATGTGAATGGAATTCCTGGAACAGTTGCCTCCCGACATTTACATAGAGCACAATTTTGAATGGTGCCTCCTGAAGTCCTGCAGCCCTGAGGAATGCTGAGGTGGGTGGGAGAATCAAGCCAAGAGAATTGGAGGGGGAAATCTTCAGGCATCCTGGTTAGTTCTATGGAGAATTCTCACAGATGCTACCCTCAAGTCAGTGATTCTTGCCTGCATTTTAAATTAAACACAGATAATAAAATCATTAGATTCAAGATTGAATGGACGTGATAAAATCTCTCTTAAAGAATGAAAAGTTTTAGAAAATGTTTAAGTAAATAATGAAAAACTAAGTGGCATTAAATAAAAAGTAAAAGCAAAAGGTCCACTCAATAAAATGGTAAAGTGAACACCGAATAGTGAAAATAAGTTAAAGAAGTAGCAAAATCATAAAATGATAAACGAATGAACAAATGAATGAATGAATAGATAAATAAAAAAGAACACTAGCCAACAGTTCCAGAAAACTCATAGATAGGGGACTGAAGACTAGAAGGAGTGGCCCCTGTCCAGAAAGTCCTGGCAGGTGTGGTTTCCTTTTCCTGTCCTCTCCATCCTTTTCCCTCCTCAGCAAATCAGGAGAGGTCAGCATGGTTGAGGACGTGGTGAGCACGCCCACAAAAGCTATTTTATATGTACATAAATTCTTCAGATGACTGTGAAATTCAAAAGCCTAGAATTGAAAAAGAAAATAGTATCTGACCAAGCTTTATTTATAGGAATGTGTGCTTATATGACAACCCCCTCAATAAACTAATAATATAAGGGAACTTCCTCAACCTAATAAAGGGAATCTATCAAAAATCTATAACAAACAACATATTGAATCCTGAAACACTAGGTGCTTTTCCCCTTAAGATCAGGGACAAGACAGGAATGTCCACTCTCACCACTAATACTTAACATAATGTTAGAGGTTCTAGCCGCTTGAATAAAGGCAAGAGAAAAAAATAAGAGGCACCCATACTGGAAAGGAAGAAATAAAATTCTCTTTATTAGCAGATGACCAATAGTCTGTGTACAAAATCCCATGAAATCTTTTAAGGAGCCACCAAAATTAATAAATAAGTTTAGCAAGTTTGCAGTTTACAAAACAAAAATGAATTACATTTCTGCGGACTAACAATGAACAATCACAAACTGAATTTTAAAAATCAATATCATTATATTAGCATCAAAGTATGAAATATCTAATGATAAATCTGGCAAAAAATGTGCAAAACCTATACACTAGAATGTAGAAGACATTGCTGAGAGAAATTAAAAAAGACTTAAGTAAATGGAGCGATATACCGTGCTCGTGTATTGAAAGTCTCTCAATACTATCGAGGGGTCAATTCACAAAATTCATCTGTAGATTGAATACAATACAAATCAAATACAGCAAGATTTTATACAAATTGGCCAACTGATTCTCAAATTTATAAAGAAATGCAAAGAACCTAAATGGCCCAGACAACTCCGGAAAAGGTAAACAAAGCTGAAGGACTTATAGTACCTAACTTCAAAATTTATTCAAAAGCTCCAGTGAGGGGTGTCTGCCTTTGGGTCTGGTCATGATCTCAGAGTCCTAGGATCAAGCCTTCTGCTGGGCTTCCTGCTAAGCTGGGAGTCTGCTTCTCCCTCTTCCTCCTGCCCTCCCCCTGCTCATTTCCCACACACTCTCTGTCTCTCTCTCTTTCTCTGAAATAAATAAATGAAATCTTTTTTAAAAAGCTACCATGTTTGTGGCATTGACATCAACATAGACAAATAGATCATTGGAATAGAACTAAGAAACTGGAAAATAGATCTATAGATATGGTCCATTTATTTTTAACAAAGATACAAAGGCAATTTAGAAGAGAAAGGATAATTTTCTCAATGGTGCCAAAATGTATGGATGTCCATTTGAAAACAAAAACGAAAACCTTGACCAATATCACTCATTGTATACAAATATTAACTCAAAGTCAATCACAGACCTAAATGTAAAACCTTAAACTTCTGGGATAAAATAGGAGAAAATCTTTGTGAACTTGTGTGAGTCCATTTGTGTTAGATTTCTTAGTTATAACACTAAAACATAATCCACTAAACAAAAATTGTATAAATTGGACTTCCTCAAAAATTAAGAAATTCTGCTTTTTGAAAGGTACCATGAATGAAAAGATAAGACACAAAGTAGGACAAAATATATGCAAATCACACATCTGATAAAGAACATATCTAAAGTATAAAAAGAATTATAATTCAAAAAAATCAAACAATTCAATAAAAAATGATTAACAAATTTGAACAGATACTTCAGCAAAGAAGATATATGGATAACAAGAATACATGAAAATGCTCAACATCATTAATCATTAGAGAAAGGCAAGTTCCAGCCACTGATGAGATACTACTATACTTTTTAGGATGACTGATATTAGAAGGACAGATCATATCAAGTGTTGGCAAGAATGTGGAGCAACAGGAATTCTCGTACACTGTTGGTGAGAATGTAAAATGATAAAATTACTTTAGAAAACAACTGGCCAGTGTCTCAAAAAGTTAAACATACACCTACCACATGATCCAGCCATGCCATACCTAGGTATTTACCCAAGAGAAATGAAAGCATATGTCTAGATGAAGACTTGTACATGAATGTTCATAGCAACTTTATTTATGATATCTAAAAACTGGCAACTTAAGTGTCTGTCATCAGGTGAATGAATCAACAAATTGTAAATTCATACAGTGTAATAGTACTGAGTAATAAAAAGTAATGATGCATGCAACAATATGGATGAATCTCAAAATAATTACACTGAGTGAGAGAAGCTAGAGGGGAAAAGTATATACTGTATGAGTCCATTTATATAAAAGATAGTAAATGCAAACTAATCTATAGTGCCAGAGAGCATATCAGTGGCTTTCTGGTAATTGGTAGGGGAGAGACCTGAGGAGGGGTGGGAATGACAACTTAGGAAACAGCGTGAAGAAACTTCTGGGATCGATGGATATGTTCCTTGTCTTGATTATGGTAATGATTTCACAGGTGTCAACAATTATTCCATTGTACACATCAAATGTGTACAGTTTATTTTGTCATTTATGCCTCAATAAAGTTGTTAAAACTTTATAAAAAGTGTTTAATTCGAGAAACTCTATGCTCAATTCATTCAGGAAAGCCTGAGTGGATTCTAGCTATGGATCAAGTTTTTTAAAAGTGAAATTTAGAAATACTATTATGTGGTTATATGTCAGATGAATTTCAAGTTGAAGAAACTGTAAAGAGAGTGACTCAAAGAGAAGACATAGGCTCTGGATTAGAAGGACCTACACTCAGATTCACGGTCTTCTACTTAACACCAGCGTGACCTTTGGAAAGTTAACTATACTCTCCCATCTTTAATCACTTTATCTGCAGGAGGAGAAAGCACCTATCTTACAGTCACGCAGTATTTAGAAAACAAGCACATTAAGTATTTTGAAAAGCAGTCACTCCATATAAGAGAGTAGATAGGAGCCAGGAGAAGGACCTTCCATCTTTCTCCTGCTTTCTGACCTCACTCCCCCTGGTGCCTCCGTGACAGAGCCTAGCTGCAAGCCAGTTGGCAAGCAAGCCCCACACAGAACAGAATGTAAAAGTGCAGGACTCAGAGGCTACAGGTAAACAACCAGCACAGTATCTGCAGGAGTAACTGCAGAGAGAGAACAGAGAAGGTGGAAATTGACACAATGGAGAAAGAGAAGTGCCCCAGAAGTCCAATGAAGGCAGTTCAAAAAGGCAATGCCTTCAGTGGTGTCCAATCCTAGGGAGAGGGCCAGGTCTAAAAGAGGGCCATTGGCTATGTCAACTAGCAGTCCTGATGACCTTGAAAACCTAGAAATATCTTTTCAACTTTTGTAGGAGCAGATGCCAGATTTCAGAAAACCTTAAATTTCAGTATATAAGATGGTGGTCATAAAACTACTCATTGCTGGAATTTAACAGAAAATGGAGCAATCGACTGGCTTTTACACATTTCTCAGAAACTGGACCTTGATAGGGTGACCAATTCATTCCCATTTCCCAGGACTTTCCTAGTTATAGCTCAGAAAACCCCTGCGCCCAGAACCCCTTATTTCTAAGCAAGCTGAGAGGCCGGTCACTCTGTGACCCTGATTGTCTTAGAGAATGTTCTGTACAAATGAACTATATTCAGACTTCAACAAAGAATACAAAAGATTCTGTTACTTGAAAGTACTAACATATTTCCAGAATAACCCTTGATTTGCTCCACAGCTCACTAATAGTGCAGTCATTCCACTTGATTTTAAATGTGATTCTTCTCCATCCAGGTCTCACCCTCTTTAGTCCATCTGTTGGCTGGAACGACATCCCAAGAGAAGTATTCTCCTACTTGGCTTTTCAAGCTCAACCTTTTCACGACACCCCAGTTAATTAATATCTGCCCTGGGTCAGCCTGGAGGAAAATGCATTGAGCTTGGAGATTTCCATTTTAACACTGAACCCCAGGAAGGAGCAAGGCAAATTTATACCAGTGGGTCTAATTGCTAGAAAGGTAATTCTGCAAAGATGGAAATCAGCTGAAAGATTAACACTGCTGTACCAGCTTGAGTGCCCTGGCTAACAGAGAGAAAATAATGTTTCAATTAAATGAAAGGATACTGAATTAGGTAGATTACTCAGGAGACTGGTAATGGAATACAGAGCCTTTCACCTCCAGGTCACCATTACTAATATGGTCCAGGGCAGTTCTAGACCATAGTTTTGAGGGGCTGATGGCTCACCCCAGCCCTTGCTGTCTGCAGTACTTGATGAACTGATCTCCCAAAGCACCTGCATCAGCCTCAAAGGTCACTATGGTTCACTGAAGATGTAAGAGGAAGAAAAACCCCCTCTTTGGAGAGGAGGGGCTGACCATGAGGATAGCTAAGGGCTAAGGCAGACAACAGAAACTGCTACAGGGAAATTGGGATGGGGGGAAATGATTCAAAATGGGGAGCCATGCAGAAAAGGGAAATCACATTTTGACTCACATATGAGGGTGGTAACTGAGTTAACCTGAATTTAGAGTTGAGCTGGAAGTGAAAAGTGGTGATTAAGGTTTTGTTCTTTGTGTGTATTGGGAGGGGATGGCTAGGGAGGAGTTGATCTGCATTAGAAGTCAAAAGTTGGAGGTCAGAACTCGATGAGCAAAACTGAGTCATGAAATCACTTGTTATCACCCACGTTTGAATATGTCCCAGGGCTTATCTTACTCCACAAAATATTACCACAGGCGGATAAAGTCTGATATAAGGAGATTAGCTTAATTCCCCATGCCAGTGTAACAAAAATCCTCCCCCATAATGGAACCCATATGTCAGCTGAGGTCTCCCTGCCCAGATAAGATTGTCTCAAACTTCACATTCCACACCTTGTGGGAGTCTAAAGGAGACCCCAAGATTTCTGCAAACGCTCAGAGCTCCTTATGGTTACCTCTGGATCTAAATCCCCGCTTTTCCTGAGTAAGTTCAGCGTGTAGGTTTTCTTGCCATTCTGGGCCTGCTGTGTATCCATGAGGCTCTAAATGAGAAACTCAGCTGCTTCCCCCGTCTCCACAATCACTGTATTATTCCAAGATATTTATGCTCACAGAGATTTCATTCAAAATGGGATATGAAGCATGGAAGGGAGGAAGATGTTTCTATCACAGCAACACAGGCCAAAATGGGGGCAGTCCCTGATCTTAAGTCTCAGAACACTTGTCACTGGGGACATTTTTTTTTGTCCCCTCACCTTAATCTTTATATCTGCCTGTTACTATCCAACTGCCTCTCTCTTTCCCCTTGACCTTCAAGATTGACTCAGAAATCCCACATACTTCTTTTTTCCTTTGCAATTCTCCCTTCTGCAGTCTTTAGATCAACTCCTTGAGCTTCCCAACAAGGCAAAAATGCCTCCAGGCTAGGAATCCACCTTCTGGAGGAAGGGGTCTGGATTTTACGAATTTTTTTTCTCCCCACTACAGTTGCATACTGAAGAACCATTTCAACAACAGCCCCCCAAAAAAGGAACTTCCTGGTTGAGTTCATTTCTTAGAATATAAAACAGAAATATGGATATGTAGTAGTTAATGTTCAAATACATATTTGCAGATTGAGTCCCCCCCCCCAGTAGAAGGCATAACTAGAATTTTGGTACCTTCATGAAGAATCATAGCGTGGAATACTGACAGAGCAGGGATTGGCTATGACCATGCTAATAGACATGAACAGCCCTGTAGTAATTCTAAATTGATGAACCAAACCTTTAATAAAGGCAGTTTGGGGAAATTGGGCTTGGGGAAAGGGATTGCTTAGGGTCTGAGTGCCTTGGGATGTGTTTCTGATGGCAGGGGGGAAAAGATTTGTTATCTCGCTATAGACAGCAGATTTAACATCACCAGCTGCTGGAACAATCTATAGGCTTCAAAGTTGTTTTCTAGAAATATAATTGTGATAAGTTTACAGTGTTTCACGTTTCTATTAAATGTTATAGAAATATACCCTTTAAACATAAGATGTGGCTTACAATAACCTTAGTTCTCATCTAATTCAAACCTTCATTTTACAGATAAGGAAACTGAGGCCCTCAGAGGTTGGTGGCCCCAGAGCAGGAAAGGGGAGCTGTTCTCCTCATCTGCCCTTGTTACCATCCCCTGGGTCTCATGCATTAATGCCTTGTAGATTTATAAGAGCAAAAATGATTTATGAATTCTGGGGAATGACAACAAGGAGAATTTTTAAAACACATGTTTAAGTATTCTATGGCCTTGATTTGATGGGAGCTGTAAGAGAGCGGGGGAAAGTTGACCTATAGATCATCAGGATAATCCAGCTGGGCAAATAAGACAGCTTTTCATTAGCTGGGTACTTTGGAGTAGCTGGGATATTTTTATTCTGGTAATGGAGAGATAGATATGGCCTCTGGGAACAGTTCTTGGAAATTGTACTTTCTCCAGATGCTCAATTTGGGTGTGGAACAGATTGGCTTCAAGGCCAAGAGCAACAAACATTACCACAAGCCCACTGGTCAGAAAGCTGAGGATCTTCAAAGGTCTGGAGGCTTGCCACGAGACCCTTGGGTTTTTTTCATCAGTCTCTACAGCAACCTTAACAAATTTGGGGGCAGCAATAGTCATCAAAGTTGATGGTCAGTAGAGCCAGCTCAGGTGGGAATAAACCACTGCTGGTGAGCTCTTGTAGTTAGTGCCCCTCTCCGGACATTTACCCCACCAGGCTGCAAGACAGGCATTTAATGAGAGGTCAGTCATTTCCCTGGTGGTTTCCTGGCGCTCAGTGGGAGGTAATAAAGTTCCTTCTGCCCCAGGGTTCCAGCACTTAGTGGTAGAAACTGGCTGAATAGGCAATGTCTGGGAGTATTTTTAAGTACACAATCTGGTCTTGATAACTGATTATCTCCATAAAGCCATCAAATATTAATTTTTATTGAACAAATATTTTCAAAAGCACACTTGGAAATCTCAAGTTTGGAGGTAGGGAGGGTAAGTCAAGACGTCAGAAATGTGGTATTGGCAAATTTAACTATCAGTATCAGCAATAGACATGCATAAGAGTTTACACATGGAAATACAGACATAGTATGAAGAGCATAGACAGTTCCTAACCACATCTGTACAGCAAGCCTACAGGGAAACAGACTATATGAAAGTTCATAAGAAATAGATACTACGCACAGCAAAATGCACACTTCTAAAATGTCATTCTAGTGTCAGGAAATGCTAATAGATAAGTGCCCTCTTCCTTGCCTGATTCTGATATGCAACAAACTCTCACTTGGTATGTAGCACTGGCCTTAATTTGGGAAAATCTGAATTCCAGAATTTGTTGGAAAAAATTACTGCTTTAAAAATATACCGACCTGTGTATTTCACATACAATCTGAATTTAAAAAGTAAGTGGCTCCTCCGTATATGGATTTATTTGACTCTGTTATACCAACCATTTTATAATCTACTTTAAACTCTTAATTTACTTTTCAGTGATGTAAAAATAGGTCTTGGCCCATCTCCTAATCAAAGCGATATCAGTTTTGCTGAGTTTTCTATGCTCCTTCAGTACTTTCATTGCACTTCCAAGTGGTTTTTATCTTTCCGCTGGACTTATTTTTTTCCTTTCTTTTTTGTTTTTCTGTTAGTTTTCCTCTTTGATGAACATCTTTAAGCTGAATTAAGATGAGTTAAGAATGTCAAAGCCAGTTACGGATTGACTGGAAATGACAACTGAAGATACAATAGAAAAGATGTCATAGGAGTTTGCCCTCACAAAAAGCATGTGTTTTTTCCCCAATTGTTCCCATTATGAAGACAGCATAAATTTTATATAATTTACTTATTTTATAGGCAGGACTATAAGCTAAACTGAAGGACTACCTGCCTTCATAACTGTCAGGTCACCACAAATGTCCCCCTGCTGAATCTGTTTGAGGGAGAGGCTGATATGTGATTAGCACTTGGTCTAGTCTGATGGCTGAGTATAGTAAATGCTGAACCCAGTCTGCTGCAGCAGTGCATTCCCAACAAATGAAAGTTTGCATTAATACTCTCAGGTCATACATTGGATTTCATCACTTACCAGAAGCCTAGGGAGAAAAGACCACTGACTGCTAAAGACTGTGAGAGCACATGTGCATGTGCACATGCGACCAACCCATTTTCGTCAATGGGTTTACCTGGAACAGAGCTTCTGTTTCATGGCATAGAACGTATTTCATTCACCTCAAAGTTCTGAGGTGTTGGAAAAAGTGCTCGGCTGAGACTCAGAAGATCAGCATCTGGTGTGGCCCTGCTAAGAGCTAGTTGTGTGGCCTTCAGTTTGATAGAGGAAACATCTCCAGTGCTTGTCTCCATGGCACAACTACTGGGAGAGGGAAGGCATTGGTTCCTAGGAGGGAGAAGCTTTTGATTTCCCTTTCTGGCCCTTGGTTTGTCAAAAAGAGATGGTCATCATCCTGAACCCTCCATGTGCCAGTTTCTTTCTCAATTTTGCTACCCTCAAATCCTTTCTTTGCTATCTATAAACACAGATTTCTAAAGTGATAGGCTTTCAGGATATATTGCACTAATACATCATCAGCATTGTCATGATGATGTATTAACACAATGCATCATCATAGACCTGTCAGGATCATGATTTATGACTCAAAAATGTGTTGTAGTATAGCGAGGCATCGGGGACCCCATTGACTGAATGCTTGTTTATTTTTACACTTAAGGGCTTTGAAAGTAAGCTTCAGACTACTTTTCCTCAAAGAAGAACTAGGGGAAGACTTTGAAAGGAGGACTCCATTTCAAAACACTAGAGGGGCCAGTGGGTCACTTAAGACATAAAGGTTTATATTTTCCCAGACCACTTTAAGTTCAGAATCAGACTTCCACACTCCAAGTCATTTGGCTCCCGCTGGAAGAATTTGGCCTTTTCCATGTCTTTCCACCCCTCTATTTAGAACTCCCTTAATAGTTAAGTGTGCGAGGTGTAGTAGGAAAGGTATACATTAGAGGCTTTCTTTTACTGCCAAAAGTAATAAGGATAGTGTTATATTTTATGAGAGTAATAAATGTGATTATGCAAGGAAAATTTGCTTGCAAGGTAACTGGGTACTGGCATTACACATTTTCTCTTTCTGAGCATTAAGTTCTTTCATAATGTCCTCAACAGTATTAAGTGCATATTGCATGAATAGCATTGAGTACAGTGCCAAGAGTAAGGCAAAAGATGCAGAGCCATTGTAGAGAATTAAAGCAAGCTAAAAAAACAACATTGTATCATTCAAATAGTATCCCCATGGAAATGACTGAGATGGGAGAAGATTAATCAGAAAAGGCTTCTGGAAAAGATGAGTCATGAAGCAAAGTTGGAAGGACAAATGTTAGGAAAGAGATGAGAGCGACATCTGACTGTTCCCCATGTCCTGGGTAGCAGTTCTGTCCAGAATACACTTTCCCTCACTCGTTCACCAGAACCTAGTTTCTTAAGAACTGAGGCAATATTAAATCTGGAGGGTACGAAGTTGTACTGACTCAGATTCTCACAGCCTTCTCTGCAGAGCCCACCTCAACCTTTCAATTTGTCTAGCTGGCAGTATTATCACTTACCTAAATGACAAAGTCTGTGATGATTGGAAAGATAGAAAGTGCCATTGGCCAAGTGTTCTCTTATTATCCGATCCAAGGTCCTGGGGCACAGTCCCAGACTTGGCCGGTCAGAGCAAATATCACGTTAAGGATATCTGTACACTATGACACACTTTTTCTTACTACAAAAAATACTTAATGTAATTACAGCCAAGCCTGATTCTCCCAGGCTTAATTCATCCTTGTGTTTGGGGAGCCGGAAATGTAACTAACAAAGAATTCACTAACAGGAGAGGCAGGGAATTTGCCAAGAGTTTGTTAATCTGAAGGTTTATTTTTTTTTTATCCAGATATAAAGTGAGTTTGCAAACTCGTTCAGATTAACCAGGTCAAGTTGTATATTTTATTAACTTTAAGACATTTAAAAAAATCTTTTTCACATTAAAAAAAAGTACATAGAGTCAGACAGGGGTGGTGGGGATGAAGGGAGGTTGTCTGCTTAATAAAAGTTATAAGGAGAGATATGTCAGCTGCTTAATTTCCACTTTCTGGTTTCGGCCAGAAACAGCTGCAAAATGTCTACTCTAACTCAAGTTTTTTTATGACTTCTACTAACTTCTTACTTAAAAATGCTTTTTATTGATTTTCTAAAGAATTTCACCAAAGAGATCCCCATGGAGAGAAGAAAGAACAAATTTGAACACTTTATGGTTTATTCACCACCATAGATGAGTCAAAATTTTAAGATAATTTTGTTATTGGCTTTGTGCATTTCTGTTAACCTACTGCATTGTCCAGAGAAGCAAAATTGCTATGTTTCCCCACATATAACACAATATAATCATTGAAATTCCTGCCATGATTAAAATCCACCAATGAAGTTCTGTCCCCAAGATAACATCTAAGCTCCCCGGCATACATTCAAATATATTCATGAGCTAGCCTTTCTCTACCTTGCCACCTGTATCTCCCACTATTTTCATGCCTTAAATTCTAAATTCTTGCCATAATCAACTATGGACTGTGCCATACCTGTCCAGCCACTCTTTTGTCTCCAAACTGCATATGCTGTACTCTCTGTCCCCAAAGTTTGCCTGGCTTTCACCCCGTCCTCTAGGGCTCAACTTGGGCATCACCAAGGATGTTTCTTCATTATCTCGAGACAGGGTCTTGCTGCACCATCTGTTCACTGTCATGTCAAAACTTGCCCAAATGAATGAATTTTTCCCAATACTGATCACACTGTAGTGGAATAATCATATTTGTACACATGTCTCTGACCAGACAATTGGCCCTTGAAGTTCAGACTGTATCTGAATTTCAGTTATATCTCCCAGTACCTAGCATGGTGCCTGGAATATTCATCCCTCATATAAATACTTGTTGAATAATTGAGCACAAATAAGTGAATAATATAATATCATATCGATAACATGTCCTGCTGCAAACCTCACATTAACTTACATGGCTTTGTAAATGTATGAAGTTATTTTAAGCCCTTTACATGTGCTAGAACTCTTTATTACTGAAACACTAAATTTTTGTTTTGTTTCTTTTTTTCCAGTTAAGTCAAATCAGGCTCCTTGGGCATTTACTGTCTTGATCAAAAATTGGTTCCTCATAAGGAAAACTTTGGTCTAGTGCAGAGTATATTGTAAAAGACCCCCAAAAAGGCCCTGTTGTCCCTTTATTACCCCTCTTAAACTCACTGGCCTGAAATGTCTTATCAGCATTTTACCATTTGAGCTTAGGGCTCTGAACTCCATAAAAATGTTGATAGCCTTGGCACTGAAGTGCTTAGTCTGCTTAGTCACCAAGACCCTGCCACTGGCACCATTACCCCAACTTCTCTTGAAAGTTCTTAGGCAGATTTATATCTTAAGTAAGACACTCAGTCCCCTGAAACACTAGTCAACTAATCTAATGGCAGGCAGTTGTGTCTATAAAGCCATGACCACACACCACCATATGGCAGAGAGCAAAATCTAAGGAAATGGGATTTGGAGTGGGTAAGATTTGACAGGGGGAGGATTCTTAAGAATGCTAGGATGATTGTCCTGACTGATTGTGATCCTGTGGAAACCTGAGAGCATGTAGTGAGCATTTTGGGAATACAGATTCCTGGAATAGAGTTGGACTTTCAAGGGTGCAGAAAATGAAGAAAGGAAAGAGATGGAAGAGGCAAACACAAGCTACACAAACTTCACAATTTTTTCTTCCAACTATGCCTTGAGCAGAGGTGGCATTTGGGAAACACAGCAATGCTAACCCTGGTAATCACCTACAGCTAGCCTAAGGGCATCTTAGTAGCTCAGTGGAAAGAGTGAGGATGTTGGAATCAGAAGGATTCGGGCTCCCTTTAGTAGTTATATGATCTTGGACAGGTCATCTCAAAGACTCAGTTTCTTCATCTACAAAATGGGAATTGCAATTACTTATCTTGTAAGACATTCTGAGGTTAGAAATAATGTACGCCTGGCATATAGGGAGTGCTTGGTAAGTTTCCTTCCCTTTCAACAGGATTGCAATGCCTTTTAAGTTTGGCATTTAGTTCCAAGCGATCACCATCATTGACCAGTAGAATGCTAGCAGAGCCTTTTTATATATCAGAAGAGGGGAAATAGAGCATATCCATGATTGAGCCCTTTTAGCTTTAGAGATGTCTGTTGCCAGCACTATAAACTAAAGTCAGTTCCATCTTTCTTATGTCAAAACCGTTGGAAGAAAAATGTGAAAATTCAGCCAATTAGTTGCATGTTCTCTCTATCTCCAGATATCCAGATATTTAGCTGTGTGAGAGAAGCAGTATATGACTTGATGACTTTTTTCATTTGTCATCCATATGGCTTGGCCTTTTAGAGGTAGAATCATCAATATAGACACCAGTGTCATTTTTAGTTTTCAGGTTTTCTGTCCTCATTAATCTGGATCATGGGCCAAATTACTGACTCACTCTGCTCCCTAAGGAGGTCCAAGTGTATCCCTTTGTTCATATCCTAATGAGTCTTTTTGCTCTATTTCAGAAATAGACGTTTTAGAAAAGACATTTTAAATAAATTTAAATTTTGTGAAGCAGCAATTAATCTATTTTGTTAACTTCAGTTGGACTATTTTAAAATCTTCTGAGTGATGAAATTTTTCATTAACATCCCTGTTTTAAAATTCATCTTACACTTTCTCAGCATGTTTGAGATGTCTCCTGCCAAATCACATATAGAATTGCCAATAGCCAAACAGGTTTTTAAAGAGGTGAGTCAGACAGAAGGGAATCAAAGATTTTCAAAGCTGAAAGGACCTTAGGTTATTTGGCCCAGTCCTTCTTTTTACAGATGAAGTTGAGACCAAGAGGGACTAAATGATTTGTCCAAGGCAACACAAATAGGCTATGGCAAAACCAGGCGAGAACCTGGTTCTTCCAAGTTCCATTTCCTTCCTCCTAAAATAAAAACAGAATTCAGAAAGAAACAATAGCTAGCGCAGTCATGATGGGCTACTGAAGAGACTTGGACATGAGGTGCACAGAATAACCATTGACAGTAGTTTTAAAGAACATAAGTGAATCATTCATTAATAAGTAACGGTGGGCTAGAAAAAGGAGGACATCTGACAATTCTAGAATTCTTGACGGTATCTTACACTAATGCAGTGGTTTGCAATTAGGGATGAATTTGTCCCCCAGGGAATATTTGGCAATGTCTAGGAGAAATTTTTGGTTGTCACAACTGGGGTGGAAGGGATGCTACTGGTATCTAGTGAGTGGAGGAAAAAGATGTTGCTCAAGACCCAGCAGTGCACAGGACTGATCCCCACAGCAAATAATAATCTGGCCTATAGTGTCCATGCTGCCAAGGTTGAGAACCTTGAGCTGATAGTTCCCAATTTTATCAGAACCAACATCTACCTGTTATAACCCCCTTTACTATCATGAAATGAAATCCATAGGAATTACTATCAGCATCCATAATTGAATATAAAGGAGAACTAAAAGTAAAATAGTTGATAAGAAAATCATCCATAGTTCAGTATGTAAAATTCAGAGATAAGTACACTGGAAGGTGCTTGTACCTATTCACTGAATCATCACTAAGAATGCCACACATAGAGGGCTGGTGGTGGCACAGATGCCACAGAAGATTGTACTGCCCATGACATGACTTCCTGAAATGGTGAACAAATCTGGATAAAGCTTGGCACATATTGCATGGAGCGCTGGGTGTCATATGCAAATAATGAATCATGGAACACTACATCAAAAACTAAGGATGTACTGTATGGTGACTAACATAACATAATAAAAAATTATTTTAAAAAAAAGCTCGGAATAAAATAAAATAAAATAAAATAAAATAAAATAAAATAAAATAAAATAAAATCTCTCACTAATTTTAGTGTCAGTATATGTTAAAACCATGCCGAAGATACTTTGTGCTTATTTGTAAAACAGAGGAGTTGTCTAGTGGGACTTCCAGAAGCCCTGTGGATCATGGGTAATTACTGATTCTGCAGGACTCTCCAGCACATTGCAGGGCAGGTAGCATCCCAGGCCCCCAACCCCAAATTACCCATAGCACCCCACAAATATTTTAAGAAAACAAACCCCAACATGCACATTTCTACAACACTTCCCCCTTTGAGTACCACCAATTTAGAAAATAATGTGAATGTCTGTTTAATATAAGTTAATAATCAACTTGAATATAAAGTAGCTTCTTTTCTTTATGATTTTTTATTATATTATGTTAATCACCATACAGTACATCCCCGGATTCTGATGTAAAGTTCGATGTTCCATTAGTTGCGTATAACACCCAGTGCACCATGCAATACGTGCCCTCCTTACTACCCATCACCAGTCTATCCCATTCCCCCACCCCCCTCCCCTCTGAAGTCCTCAGTTTGTTTCTCATAGTCCATAGTCTCTCATGCTTCATTCCCCCTTCTGATTACCATATTTAAATCAATATTTTCAGAAAGTATTTAAATAAATATTCACTATTTTAAATCTCCTTTTTCTCTTCTACTTCGGTTTCCATGGGAATCTATACTTACAGGGAACTTCAAAGCATGCTAAAGAAAATCTACCTAGTTCTCGCTTCTGCCTTTCTTTTTTTTTTTAATGATTTTTTTT